>NC_026001.2:11842394-12142394 GCF_000442705.2 Elaeis guineensis
CTAAACTCTATAATACTATAAACCAATCGATTATGAGTCGAAACTGTGCAACAATATAAGAGAATGCTTTCCTATTTAACAGTATGCGATGTCGGAAGTCACTGAGCAGTGTAGAAGACTTGAAGCACCTGAAAGCTTCTTCCACATAAAAACCTGTGAACTCATTACAGTCTCAATGAAGATTGTAAATCTGAGAAGCAATCAATCTACACACAGGAAACTGCTGCCATATAAACTTAGTATGCCAACGAAGAAAAGAAACTGCCTTAGAATCACAGTGATAAGAATAGTAGAGCAGCCAAGTTTCTTTTTGTCTTTGCTATATATATCTATGATTTCAAAACTAAGATATATGTTTGTAAATGTCTTTTATTCGAATATTATTAATTGCTTCATTCTATTTATCATTTGAATGGTCACTTTGTGTATAAAACTCTGTAAAATTTTTATTTGATTCTTAATTTACTTAACGATGTCAAATGTTCAGTCATGCACCCTTATTAGGGTTGAAATCGGGCTCAAGCTGGCCCCAGGCTCATTGGGCCAGGCCGACTTCAGGTCGGACTTCGGGCTTGGCCCAAAATAGTTCAAGCTGGATCTAGGTCTAAATATAGGTCCCGTTTGTCTTTCAAGCCGAGCTCAGATATACTTTTGGCCCGGTTCAGGTCCGAGCCCAAAATTCAACCCGATTAGTGACCCAAATATCCGGCTTGAGTCCAGTTTCCTTCTTAAATTGTTTTAATCCAAATAGTTGTCCTAAATTAGCCCAAGCCTAATCGATTAGCCAATTAGCTTTTGCTAATTGATTTAATCAATTAGCCCAAATATTTATATAAGGGTCTAAGGGACCTTCTGTAATTCCATCTTTCCAATTTCCCCTATCGAAAAGCCCTAGCCCCTGCCCTGGTTCGTGTTCGTCCATCATCGCCTCTTTCATCTTCCTCCAGCACCAATGCTGGTCTTTTATCTTTCCCCATCATTCGTCGCCGGTCCGAACTGCCTTTCTTACCATGCCAGGTCTTGCCTCAATTCCCTCGGATGCAGATGAGCCTCCATCCAACCACTAAGAACCACCGCCGCCACCACCAGTGCCTCCACCAAAACCATCTTGCTAACCTTGAATGCCTCCTCCAGAAGTAGTCCCCTTCTCCTCCCATCTTCACCCCCAACCCAGGCAAGGGCCTCGACCCCCCTCACTCCACCTTAGACAATAACGGCAGCCTCCTCAGGCCCTCAACCTACCCTCCCTCTTCCCTTTCTCCAACAAGCAATTGGAGGAGATGTCCCCTCGGGCCCTCACCTGCCTCCACCTTCTCTACAACTCCCCCCCCAACCCCTCCCCTTGCGGCCCTATTGCCTCCTGCTGGCGTCACTACCATGGTGTTGCTGACTAGGCTGGCCTCTTCGACCCCCTCGATAAGAACCTCTACTGTGAACTCGTCCGTTACGGCGACCTCGTCCAGGCCGCTCCCACCCTGAAGCTCTGCCTGATGCCCCCTGCCATGTCACCCTCCCAAACCGCTCTTACCGCATCACTTGTTCCCTCTTCGTCACTGCCTCCAGGAGTTCCCCCACTGTCTCGACCGCTTCGCCACCCCCTAGATGACCCAGTATCTAGCTGAATTGGTTACATCATCATCTGCGACTGCGACTATGAAATCCACCGCATAGCCCGCCAAGACATTATCATCGCCCTCCGCAACACCGCCACCTACCTCTAGTGGGCTGAAAATTTTCGTGCCAACCTCGTCCCGATAGACGACAACAATGATAATGAGGAGAGAGAAATAGAGGTAGAGGGAGGGGGTTCAAGTCAGGTCTTGGGTTCAAGCTTGGGCTTGGGCCGATCTGATTGGGTTCGAATCGGGCTTGGGCTCCGACCGGTCTTGAGTCTTAAATTTAAAAATATTTTGGTGCTTAAGATAGGCCCAAAGCCTAAAAAAATTTTTCAGGTCGGGCTCAAGTAGAGATGTAGCCCAGCCCAGTCCGACCCATTTTCAGCCCTAACCCTTATGACAATTTTCTTTGAAATCTACCCTTTAGTGACTTAATTTACAAGTTTTATTTACATATTAGTGTATCTTTCTCATAAAAGAGAAAGATTAATTTATATTGTTTTAGTATGCATTTTAGGCACTCTTATAACATATTGTATTCACCCGATCTCTTTGTGGTAATCCAACTTTACTGCCCAACATAGAATGTCTTAGTATGATATCATTTAAAAGAATTTCAGCCTACATACAAACAATGTAAAGCATGTTACATATTATTCCCAATTTTTTTCCAAGCATGCCGCTGTTATGATCTTCTTATCCTTTTTTTCAAGTGTTATGTACTATATTGAGTCAATTTGGTTGAATTATAAATCAACATAGATAAATAGAAGTTTAGTTATTGAGCTTTTGAGATATGAAACACTTATTTAGCAAACTTCTTTTAATTTGTTCTACAAAGCTATTGCATGATGGGCTCCATAAGTTAAAGATTATGGAGAGGAATAAATTTTTAGGCAAACATATTGCATAGATTATAAATTAAGAAATCATTTTTATTTCAAAGAACCCTTGAAATTTCTAACCTAATGAACACGTCTCAAAACCGTTTTCACTAAGTTGCGAAAGAAAGTCATCCTAAAAAGCAAATAAGGATAAGAATGGAGGACGCAAGTTTGGTTTCAGATTACAACACTCCAATTTTAATATATTTTGAATATACTGAATGAGAAAAGTAGGATTTTTTTTTTCTTTTCTTTCTTTTTGCTTTCGACAATTTTGGGTGGTATAAACTTCTCAAAAGTAGTAGTTTAAATCTTACTTGGATAGGATGTATCTTTTATGAGAATACTTGATGTTTTGGTTGATTTGTAATCTATTTCTCATACACTTCTGTCAAAACTTTCTCTTAGATAAAAATAAAAGCTTTAACTAGGAAAATTGTAGATTTATTAGGATTGTATCTTGTGTTTTATTCATTAGGCTAGCAGAGATGCAAAGAAAATCAAACTTATGATTTTGAATGAAAAGTGATTACATTTTCCTATCTTCTTTCTCCTTTAGATCGTAAAGAAAGTCTTTCTTCTCAAACCAAAACATTATAGCACTGTCTTTTGGGCTACATCAACAAGTGAAAAATATGAAGTATGAGAATAAATTCCATTTTGGATTCATTTTATTAGATGATATGACTTGTTGGATCTGGTAATTTCATGGATCTTGCTTAGATAAGCCACTCTTTGTGATACGATCTCTGCTTCAAATCTCACACAGAAAATGAAAAGATTGGAGAGTGTAACTTGATTGTGAGCTGATGAGATGCTTCCTAATTGCACTGTGATGGAACAACCTCATGGCCCTTGGTGTTGCGTGCACAATGAACGAACGGGGAAAGAAGTGGAAAACAAAAAAAAATGCTACGGTAGCATCTTTTCTCTAAATGATAAAATAAACGGATTTAGAACGATGCACCGGCCAGGACGGTGCATAATGCTAGTTCTAAGTAACTAACAGTGAAGTTAAAAAAAAAAAAAAAAAAGTAATTGTTTGTGACCGCATATGGTGCAGCAAAAATAGATCATCCTATCTTATTGACCAAGTAGCCATCACTTTTCAATACACATTTAATGTCTGTAGTTTCACTTTTTCGTTTGAAATTTTGAATGACGAAAATACTCCTCTTTTGAAAATATTATGACATCCTATGACCATATTATGACATCTGCAATCAAATTATGACTTCTGTATAACAGCAAGTCATAATTTTCTTCCAAAAGTCATAAAAAGAGAACATTTTTGTCATTAAAATTTATAAAATTTTTAAATGACAAAAATGCCTCTCCCTTTCTTATGATATCCTGTGGCCAAAGTATAATTTGCCGTTATACAGAAAGTTATAATTTGATCCATGATGTTATAATATGGTCATAGGATGTAATAATTTTTTCAAAAGAGGAGGAGCATTTTCGTCATTCAAAATTTTAAATGAAAAAGTGAAACTACAATATCTTGAAAAATGATGGTTATGTGGCCCAATCACATGAGATGGTATATTTTTGCTGCATTGCATGCGGTGCACAAAGGCTTTCTTATAAAAAGGGGATGATAAACATGGTATGGAAGGCCAAATAAAAATATTAGCATAGGGAGGCCGGATTTCACAGGGAGGCCGGATTTTTATTAGGGACATAATTAATATGGGTTTTCAAACAAAGAACTCAATGTGAAAGCCCCTAGAAAACCCTTGGATGGTTGTGTGAAGTTCTTAGATTACGAGCGCAGTTGTTTGTTTCCATACGTATTCTTATCCGCCTATTAGTCAGTAAATTTGGGCCCTCGGGCATTCTTAGACATCTAAGGTTGTCTTAAAATAAAGAGTGAAGCTTTGATAGTGGTTTTAAGTTTCTTCTATTTTAAGCTTCTTCTATACGGGGCTCGGTTGAGATTTGGGTTTTGCAGTTTTAAAATTATCTTTAATGGGGGATGGGTTAGTGTTTGTAGTCAGTTTCACCACCCTACAAATGAGGAAAAATCCTCCGCAAACCCACCTATCAATATTTTATTCGATAAGTTAAGAGCTGTTTGGATGGTTGAGTCCAATATCCTACCGGATTTATAGGGCTTGATCTATTTTACAACTGTCCAGAACCATCTTTTGAACGGGCTGATCCGAATCCTAGAAAAAAAGAATAATTCTTTGCACACCATACCCAGTGTAAAAAAAATGCACTACTCCACTTAATTGAGCCATGTAGCCCTCATTTCTAACATGTATTTAATGCCTGCAGATCTACTTTTTCGGTTGAAATTTTGAATGACAAAAATTCTCTTCTTTTGAAATAATCATGATATCCTATGGTCATATCATAACATCTTACAGTCAAATTATGACTTCCTGCACGCTGGATGTCATAAGAAAGGAAGGAATATTTTAATTATTTAAAAATTTCATAAATTTTTACTGACGAAAATGCCCTTCTCTCTCTGGACTCCTTTGGTTGACAGGAAGTGGAGAGGGGAAGAGACACTTCCTTAGAAGTGGAGAAAGGACCTTTATTTGGTTGGAGTTTTAAGAGGAGAGAGAGTGGAAAAAGTACTTTCTATAGAAAGTCACTTCCCACATTTTATGAGAAGTGAATATCCATGGAGGAGATAGGTTTTGGCACTTTTCATGATATGAGAAGTGGTGGTATTTTTTCTTTTCTAAAATATCCTTTTAAAATTTATAACTAAAATTTAGTAAAATATCAATGGATGATTAGAATAAAATATTGAATAGTAATATAATATTATATTAATATTATCTTAATATTTATATAAATATAATATTAATATTTATTATATTTTAATATTATTTAATATTTATATTAATATAATATTTTTATTAATATTAATATTATATTATATTTATATCTATATTAATAAATTTATTATATTAAAATATTCATATCATATTAATATGATATTAATATATTAGTATTATATTAAAATAATAAATTATTATGATTAATATTATATTATAATATATTTATTTATTTATATTATAAATATTATATTATATTAATATTATATTTATAATATTTATATTAATATAATATAATATTTATATTTATATAAAATTTATGAGTAAAAATGTATGGTTTTATATCTACTAAGGGTATAATAGGTATTTTACACAATTTTTCTAAAAAATAGATGTTCATCCGAACATAAGCTATTTTATAATAAGTCATTTTGGTTAACCAAACATACCAAAATCCTATTTTCAAGAAGTAACTTTCTGAGAAGTTACTTCCCAGAAAGTTACTTCCTAGGAAGAAAAGTCCTTCCTGCGAACCAAACGAGTCCTCTATAACTTCTAGAAAAAAATTATGATATCATGTATGTAGAAAATTATAATTTGACCACGAGATGTCATAATATTACTACAGGATGTCATAATTTTTTCAGAAGAAAGAGCATTTTCGTCATTCAAAATTTTAAATAAAAAAAATATGGGCATTAAATGTGCTATTAAATGCATATTGGAAAGTAGGACTAGTGTTTAAATGTGATTGGTAGTGTGCTTCACATCAATTTTATTGCACCGTATGTGTGCACAAAGATTTTTTGAAAAAAGAAAAAGACCTCAACCTCATCTTCTGAGTGGACTGGCCTGAATTCACAGGGGGAAAAACATGACCCGTTTATATATTATGTTGGCCCAACAATCAAACAGGCCCTAAATGGTTTTATATACGAAGGAACATTATGCCGCCATTTCCTTTTGAGGGCATAACAATGTAACACACTGTTAGTCAAATAGACTCCAACCCATAAGATATCAGAGATAAACCATACAAAAATAGGTCAAGATGCAAGAGCTAAAAAGAATGCCATCAAGAGAATCAAATTCGAACCAAACGATGCAAGAGCTAAAAAGAATGCTATCAAGAGAATCAAATTTGAACCATGAATCAGTGAACAACAAATATGATGATGAGTCCACATGCTTTCAAGGTTTTCATTAATATTGGTATTATAAATGTTGTAATCCCCACTATAATACACATGGATTTATTTTGGTACAGCCATTCAAGGGAGTGATAATTGAACAGAGTTGTTTCAATATCACAGTTCTATCTTTTCTGAACATTGATCGGATGGACAAGCACACAACATTTATCCTAAAGGGAGCCACAATCATAATTACTGAGGCTAGGCGATCCACCTCTCAGGAAAACAATCAGTATGGCAAGACATACAGCTTTACCCATGATGATGCCGTGATCACGGATCCTGTAAGATGAGACTGAGTCGATAACCTCATTATCCTCAGCCCCTTTCCTTCACATATTTATTCATATCTTTAAAAAATAGATTTTATACATAAATATTTAAAAATTATTAAAATTTGACAGTATGATTTATGTATAAAAAATAATTTAAAATATTGGATCAAGCATGATGTCACCTCTATATGATACAAATTTTGGAAAGAGATGATTTTCTTATATTAATATCGTATGATTTCTGAAAAAAAAAATATACATATTCATCATATATAAATTTTGAATAAAAATATTTTATTATTTTTTGAAAGATATGAAAATTTGAGTTGATACTATTATAAAAAAATAAGCATCATTATTTATTAAAAATTGGTTCTTGTAAAATCATGAGAAAAATTCTCTAGTTAGACTATAATCTAGATCTAACCAACAAGACTGATTGTTGGCCACATATCAGAAATATTTTTCTCCTAGATCAAGCCAATCCGGACTGATCATTAGCAGAGTTAGTCTTTCTGTACCTAGCTGGTTAGGACTGGTTGCTGGCCCATGTTGATACGTTCGTGTGTTTGTTTTCAAGACTAACCTCTTTGCCTTATCACAGGACTAATCATGACTGTGTGAATCAGAGCTTGTTCCCTTCTGGACCTAGCCAGTGGGGCTAATCACTGGTACACACGATGGATCAGGTGTTTTGTATTTAGGGGCTAATTTCTCCTGGACTTTATCATGGAACTGATCATGGTCGTAGTCAACAAAGACTGAGAGAGGGTTTTAAAGCTTATTGTTACACATGGCATATCTTGAAAATTTAAATTATATTAGTTTTTGCATCTATTATTGTATATTTGGAAAAGAATTTTTAATTATGCTTGATTCTTCAGAAATATTGATAACTTACTGAACCCATAAGACTCAATTATTTTTATTTTTTCAGATCCAGAAGAAACTGTGGAGCTTGAGACCAACTAGTGAGGTGCATAGGATTGTATATTGATAAAAAGTCAGGCCTTGCAATTTTTTAGAATATTATCCTAAGAAGTGTGGCCATGACTCGTTTGGTTAACGAAAAGTGGAGGGGAGAAGAGGCACTTCCTTGGAAATGAAGAGAGGATCTCTTGTTTGTTTGGAGTTTTAAAAGGAGAGAGAATGAAAAAAGCTCTTCCCATAGAAAGTCACCTCTCACATTTCATGGGAAGTAGAAATCCATGAGGGAAGTGGGTTTTGCCATTTTTCATGAGATGGAAAGTGGTGCTACTTTTTTTTTCTAAAATATCCCTTTAAATCCACAGCTAAGATTTTATAAAATACCAATAGATGGTTAGGATAAAATACTGAATAGTAATATAATATTATATTAATATTTATCCTAATATTTGTATGAATATAATATTAATATTATAATATTTATTATATTTTAATATTTATACTAATATAATATTTTTATTAATATTTATATAATATTTATATTATTATATTATTATATTTAATATTTTATTTATATCTATATTAATAAATTTATTATATTAAAATATTAAAATTATATTAATATATATTAGTATTATATTAACACAATAAATTATTATAGTCTAATATTATATTATAATATATTAATATTATATTTATATTAATATAAATATAATATTTATATTTATATAAAGTTTATGAGCAAAAAAAATATGGTATTATATCTACTAAGAGTATAATAGGTATTTTATATAATTTTTTTAAAAAAATAGATGCTCAACTAAATATAAGCTATTTTGCAATAAGATACTTTCTATAGTCAATCAAATATGTCAAAATCATATTTTTAAAAAATAATTTTTACAAAATAGCTTTATGAAAGCTATTTTTTGAAAAAAAAAAAAAATTCACGAATCAAATGAGTCACATATTCGATCCTAATGCTGGATTTAGGGCTTGCAAGAATTCCCAACTCCTCGTCACTGGTATTGGCTTTGGCTTCAAAAGTACCCCATCGGCATCATTAATTTCTTCTCAGTTTCTTGCAAGTACCACTGCGAAGCAGGATCACTGTTCTTCACCATCTCGTTCATGTCAGCTGGATGGTCCTTGATCTGCCTTCATCCGCTGCCGCAGATCTCAAATTAAGATGGGAATGAGCCGATGGTCGATAGGAACGAAGAAAGGTGTATCTTTCTTTCGCCGCGGAAGGATACAACTGTGCTCCAATATTGAGGTGGGTCTGGACCAGACTTGTGATGAATCCATCTTAGATTGAGTGAACCTTCAGAGTTGAACCCGATAAGATGGCTCCATTCAAGCTTCCCTTTTGCTTTTCGCTATTCTTTTTAATTAGTTTGGTGGGGAGGGTGAGACGCGTTGCATGACTTAGTTCCATATTTCTTCATAATATTTATCTTATCATAACCATCCTTGTGAACCTACTTATTTTTGTGAACCGATAATAGACGGAAACGAGCTAATGGGGGAATCAAAAGAAGTATGGCTGGCTTTGATGGGAGGAAAAAAAAAAATGCCTAGTCAAAATGAGCCGAGATCTTAATTTATGTTGGTCAATATGGCAAGCACTAAATTTTGAAGTGAATCAAGATTTTCTAAATTATTGGCTAATATTTAGGATCAAGATATGAAATCTTAATGAACATACCACATGCTAGCTATTCGTATATACAGAATTTGTTGGTCACTATGATCTATTTATCTATACTCCAACAAATTAATATATGATATGATTATTTGTATATATGAGTTAAATGTTTTATATTGGTTATTGATATGCATGAATAGAATTAATATTGAAATATAGGATCGAAACTAAATCAGATACAAATCGGATATCAGTATATCCATATCCATATTTATTTTGTCAGACGATGTATATCAAAAATTTATATCCATATTTAAACAGATATGGATACAAATTAAAAACTAGAAATCTGAATATAAATATAGATATAAGTTGAATAATTAAATTTTATAACTGTTAAATCAAATGTATTACTAAATAGATGATACATCAAGTTAATAGCTAGTTAATATGGTTGTATATTTCTCTTAAAAGTTAATGGATACTATATAAAATTAAATAGGATTATAAGTAGAGTCGAATATTCAAATATGGATCAGATAGTTTTTATCCATATCCATATTTGATAAATATGGATATAGATATTAGTCAGATACTTAAATTTTTATTCAGATTTGGATAGATTCGAATATAAAAACAGATCTGAATAGATATTATCTGGTCCACTTTCATCAATAAAATAAATACTTTGTATGGAAATTACATTGGACTTGAATTTTGTAACCAGTAAGAACTTAGAATAAAACAAGAAAATATAAGGACCAAATGGTCAATAATGACCGTCTAATGCTTCTATTAAAAAGCACTTTCTAGAGGATCAAAAGCTCTTTTGATTAATTTTCAGATATTTGATAAGAATTTTGGAATGGATTTTTGCTCTTCCAAAAGCTTTAAAAGATAAACTAGTGCAAAACTCCAATATAAAGCTTTTGGACAAAAAGTCTACTTGAGATGCTTGAAAAGTTATTTTCATTTTATTAAAAATTTTATTGAAATAAAAATGCCTATATCATCCATCATTATAATTAGAAGTGCAAATGAGCCGAAACGATGTCAAGAGTGCGGCCACAGCTTCACCTCAGGTTGCACCGTAGCATGCAGCCTCCAGATTTCATTACACATAATAAATAGGGTTTCTTTTTCTCACATCCAGTCAAGCATAGCATGGATGGGTCATTTGCAGGTTGTCTGGTTAGATCCTTGGACTACGTATCCACGCTAAGCACCGTGAAAGAGCCGCATATATACCTGAATGTCTATTTCCCACGGTTCTTGGTTACTAAGCCACAGTGTTGAATCTTAATACATGAGGGAGGCATGATTATTGATTAAGAATTCCGGCATATTTTCTTGTGACATAAGTCGTGCAGCGGTCATCTCCACACGAAGAAGTTTCAAACATACTTTCACATCCATTGGTTAAGCCTGGCCTCCAAATATTTTTTTGAGCTTTGCTGATATTTCTTTGTTTCTGAAACTTCAATCATCTCAAAAGTTAGTCGAGCAACGGAGCAACTCCATTGCCGCGGTCTTTATTGGCTTGCCTCTTATTTATTTTCCACTTTCCAAATTCTTTGTGCACTGCAGGTGGTGTAAAAATTCAACATGGAGCGTATCATCTTGTCCGATTGGTTCACATAGTCATTACTTTCCAATACGTATTTAATACCTGCAGATTGGCTTTTTCATTTAAAAATTTTGTATGAAAAAATACATGTTCTTTGGTAAAATTATGATATCCTATGTTCATATTATGACATCCTGCTTACCGAAGGTCATAATTTTTGTCCACAAAATGTCATAATATAACACATAATGTCATAATATGCATAGGATGTCATAAATTTTTTCAAATAGTAGATTATTTTCATCATTTAAAATTTTAAAAAAAAAAATCGATTGCAGACATTAAATGCGTGTTGGAAAGTAGTTAGACAAAAATGCCCCTTCTATATTATGATATCTTGGCTATATTATGACATCTTGAGCTATAATACACTATAAGATGTCATAATTTTTTTCAAAGAGCAGAGATATTTTCGTCATATAAATTTTTTAAATGAAAAAATCGATCTGCAGGTATTAAATGCATGTTGAAAAATGATAACTACGTGGATCAATCGGATAAGCGGTGCACTCCATATCGGATTTTTTAAACCGCCTGCGGTGCACAAAGAATTTCTCTTTTCTACTTTAGATAAGCAAAAATTTCCAATTTCTCAAATTATCATGCTTTGGGAGGATAACCATGCCTGATTATTGGAGTGGAGACAAACAGAAAAATGAGGCTATCCGTGCTGATAGCCATGTTCGTTTTGATCTCCTTTAAAATATAAGAGCTTAAATGATTATCCCATCACCACCCAATATTTGCAAATAATGCCCCATCAGGGTCATGCATGCGTGCTCCATGATTGGCAAAGAGACATTTACAAAACTAAAGCATCGGAATGTTCGTTACCTGCCATACATCAAGCATGAAATCGGAAGAAGATATTTAGATTATTTAAATCATCCAAACAACATGAATAATAGTTAACTATCCTTCATTTTTTTCTATAACTTAAATTGTTCTTCCCCTATGTTTTATTTAACAATAAATTTAAAGAGTATGAAGTCCTGGATCTCGAATATTGCTTGGTTGATATTCGACCCGAGTCAATCTCGAGTATTGCCCTTTTTTATTAAAAGAAACTAAAGATCAAGCTTGAATATTAAAGCTTAATTGATCTCAAATCAAATTCGAGCTCACGTATTTTGAATCGAGTTGAGCTTAAGCTTTTAGATATTTGATTTGATTTGACTTAATTGCACCCCTAGCCTAAATGGATAACTCAGGTTAGTTCAATCAGGTTCAGGTCAAGCCTGGATTTGAGCTCAAGTCGAGATTCTTCAAAAGTCTTTGGACCTAGGTATGGCCTGATGCTCCAAAAATAATTTCAGACTAAGCTCAAGTATAGGAGTCGCCTGGCCCAACCTCGCCCATTCCAACCTTGGACATCATGTAGGCTCCAATGGGGCAGGGGTATTTAATAACTTGATTCGTTTCTACATTTTCCCACCCTCATCTTATCTCTCTCTTTATTCCCCCCAACTGACACTCCAAATCTCGACTCGTCTCGGCCACCAACAAATCCATCACCACTCAACAGTAGATCTCCTACCACCCAACGTCATGGTATGCCTCTCCTCACCCCATCCTCTTCCTTGCCCAAAACTCTATCCCTAATTCTAGCCTATAAATTGATTGAATTTCCAATTCTAAATTGATCTAGAATCCAATCAAAATCCCAACAATATTTCAAACTATCAAATGCATATTTGTGTTTTCCTCTCGCATTAATAAAGTCACAATCAAAAGTCTATTTGTAGCTAGCCTTTTTTTATAGACCCCATCTTCTCTCCAATATTCTTTCTCCAATGTATTGGAATTTGTGTGTCCACTAATAATTTAAATTTTTGTTTGTAGATCTATCCTTATTTATAAAATATTCAAAATGGTATCTTTGGATCTAAATTTTGTATTTGCTTGGGAGGTATTGAAAATAAAGGTATACAAGATTTACTTTTTTTTCTTTTTTTTATGATATATTTTGAGTAATATATAATTGTAACATTAGTTATTTTATGCATCCTAGATTAAGTCTTTCAACTATGTCGACTATGATAATTGATACTTGATTATGTATTATTATGTTGTATAGAGGCATCTTGGTTTTTCCACAAAACAAGCCATCTCATTGGCTGTCTTAGTTAAGCATCTTGGCTATCTTGTGAAAGTTGCCTATGTATTTATGTCACGGGTAACCTAGTTTGTAAGCTATTCATTTTCTTCTGCAATGATACAACATTATAGTGCATAATTTGCTTGGTATGCCGGTAAAGAGGCCGTTAGCGCTATTACTAGTAGTATATAATGCAAAATGACCATGGTATTGTTTATTTATATATATATATATATAAGTTGAGCTGGTTTGAGTTGATTTTTTTTTTTAACTTAGACTAGAATCAAACTAATTTTTTCGATTGCCCTGATTTCTAATTGGGATTTGATATATTTTTAAATAAAAATGTTATTCTATACATTATGTGCTAATTATTTTATTAAAATGGTTAATGAATAAGTGTTGATATTCGGGTCGAGTCAATCACAAGTATTATCTTTTAAAAAAAAATATAGTGATCGAGCTTGGATATTAAGACTCGAGTGATCTCAAGTCGAGGTCAAGTCTAAATATTTTGAATTAAGTGGAGCTTAAGCCTCTAGATACTTGATTTGGCTTGACTTAATTACACCCTTAGCCTAAATGGATAATGTGGGTCAGTCCAATCAGGTTCAAGTCGAGTCTAGATTTGAGCTCAAGTTGAGATTTTTCAAAAATTTTTGGACCTAACATTTCTGCACCCTCATCTCCCTCTTTGTTTCCCTCCAATCGACACTCCAAATCTCGACTCTTCTCGACCGCCAACAGATCCATCACTGCTCAATAGTAGATCTATCATTGCCCGATGTCATGGTATGCCTCTCCTCACCCCATCCTCTCCCAAACCCAAAACTCTAGCCCTAATTCTAACCTACAAGCGGATTGGATTTCTGGTTTCGAATCAATCTAGAATCTGATGGAAATCCCAATAATATTTCAAACTGTCAAATGCATATTTGTGTTTTTCTCTCAAATTAATAGAGTCACAACCTCAAGTCTATTTGTGGCTAGTCTCTTTATAGACTCCATCTCCTCTCTTATGTTCTTTATCCAATATATTGGAATATGTGTGTTCACTAATAATTTGAATTTTTGTTCTCTGGTCTATCCTTATTTATAAAATATTCAAAATGGTAGCTTTGGATTTGAATTTTATATTGGCTTGGGAGGTATTGAAAATAAAGGTATATATTATTTACTTTTTTTATGATATATTTCGAGTAATATGTAACTGTAACATTAGCTACTTTATGCATCCTATATTAAGCCTTTCAGCCATGCGAACTATGGTAATTGATATCTGGTTATGTATTATTATGTTGGATAGAGGCATCTTGATTTTCCCACGAAACAGAGCCATCTCCATAGCCATCTTATTTAAGCATCTGGTGAAATTTGCTTATGTATTTATATCATGGGTCATCTAGTTTGTAAACTATTCATTTTCTTCTGCAATTATACAACATTGTAGTGGCTAATTTGCTTGGTATGCTGGTAAAGTGACCGTTAGCACCATTAATGACAGTATATAATGCAAAATGACCATTATATATATATATATATATATATATATATATATATATATATATATATATATTATATATATTATTTTTTTTTTCTGGCTTGTTTTCTCATGAACTATGTGTGCATAGATTAAATTCTTAAAATAACTAATACCAAGATGAGTTCAGCTAGGTAGATGAAAATGACAAAAACTATTGGAGCCTAGTATGGAAGCTTTACTGTAGATAGTGAGATTATTTATATGGTCGAGCATTGTCATACTTCTTCTTTTAATGAGTGGGTAATGTCCCCACAAAGTGAGTCTCATGATGAAATTAAAATTTTTAGAGAAATCACCAACCTTATCGCACATCAAGCAAGTCTCTCTCACTTCTTGATTTGATAGAAATTATTTAGGATTTTATAAGTATAGATTAATCGATTTTTTTTTTTTTTTTTTTTTTTTTGCAGATGCCATTAGTCAGATTCTTATAAGTGGACACCAGTTTATTATCTGAATAGTATTATGCAGGGCTCCATGGAGGTTTATCTATAATCATCTATTAGCCTAAAAAAGTGGACTCTCTGTTTGTTTTTGTTGTTTAATTTTTTGTATTGGTGACAGTGCTATGCCAGTGATTGCAGATCATTGGAGTTACTGTATCTATGCATTATAATATCAACCAAATGGATCTTCATAAGTTCACTATAGAACACATTGATATGTTAGTGCATATTCATATTGAAATGGTTCAACACAACTTTAACAACCTTAAAAACTATTTATGAGATACGGGATCATATCAACATGTTAAAATATCAAAATCTAACCAGGTGACTTGCATTTTATTTGTCCACTTAATTTAAAATTAAAAAAAAATATTTTTAGATTGTCTACTGTAACTTCTTTTTCTTTGTGCAGCAAAGAGAGATGACATCATCTGTTATTTTGTACTATAGAAAGATGGGTATTCTTTATTGAAAATTTGAATAGAAGATTGAAAAATTAGGAATTTGATTTAAAAATTTATCAGTGTTATTTTTTAGTTGAAATCACAGATTACAGAATTTGGCTATATAATTATGTTCCAATAGGCTAGCAACAATACAATGCAATGAAATTTTTCCTACGATACATTTGTGCACTTTTCTATCACATTTTCAAGAAATATCTATGAACATCATGATAGATACAAAACACTTCTGGCATATTTCTATTGTATTATTATATTGGTTGGTGTTCTATTATTATATGGATGCTTTTGTATTAAAATATCATTTTATTTGTGTATAGAATAGAAAATGTGTGGATGACACAGACTCCTTTATTAGGAGCAAGTTTCTTTTTCTCTTTGCTAATTTAAGAAAGTAGGTGATACAAATCTATGATTTCAAAACTAAGATATACGTTTGTAAATATCTTTTATTTGAATATTATTAATTACTTCATTCTATTTATCATTTGAATGGTTATTTTGTGGATAAAACTTTGTGAAATTTTTTATTTGATTCTTAATTTATTTAACGTTGTCAAATGTTCAGTCAAGTGTGCACCCTCATGACTATGTTCTTCGAAATCTACTCTTTTGCAACTTAATTTACAAGTTGCACTTACATATTAGTGTATCTTTCTCATAAAAGAGAAACATCAATTTATATTGCTTGAGTATGCATTTTGGGTGCTCTTATAACAGATTGTATTCACTTGATCGCTTTATGTTAATCCAACTTTACTGCTTTAACATGGAATGTCTTAGTATGATGTCATTTAAAAGAATTTCAGCCTACATACAAACAATGTAAAGCATGTTAAATATTATTCCCATTTTTTTGTCGAAGTATGCTACTATTGTGATCTTAATATGGGTTTACAAACAAAGAACTCAATGTGAACTCCCCTAGAAATCCCTTGGATGGTAACGTGTGAAGTTCTTAGGTTATGAGTGCAGTTGTTTGTTTCTATACAAATTCTTATCCGCCATTAGTCGCCGAAGTAGATTTGGGTGCTCGGGTACCGTTAAGACATCCTGTTATAAATTGAGGTTGTCTTAAAATGAAGAGTGAAGCTTTTATGGTGGTTTTAAGTTTCTTCTATTTTAAACTTCTTGTACAAGGGACTAGGTTCAGGTTTGGGTTTTGCAGTTTTAAAATTATCTTTAGGAGAAATTCTTTATGCACCGCAGGCAATGTAGAAAATCTAACATAGAGCATACTGCTTTATGTGATTAGTCCATGTAGTCACCACTTTTCAATGCAAATTTAATGCTTACAATTCTATTTTTTCATTTAAAAATTTTGTATAACAAAAATATTTCGATTCTTTGAAAAAAATTATGATATCCTATGGCATATTATGACTTCCTACACGCAGGATATCATAATGTAGTTTAGAAAATTATGACATCATGTGGCATATTATAACTTCCTATATGCAGGATGTTATAATATGGCTCAGGATGCCATAATATTGCCCAGGATGTCATAATATAGAAGGGATATTTTTGTCCAACCATTTTTCAATGTGCATTTAATGCCTGCAATTTTATTTTTTTATTTAAAAATTTTGAATGACAAAAATGCTCCTACTTTTTGAAAAAAAATTATGATATCCTGTGGCATATTATGACATCCTGCGTTAAAATTATGACTTCCTGCATGCAAGATATCATAATATAGACATAGGATGTCATAAGTTTTTTCAAAAAGAAGAGGTATTTTCGTCATTAAAAATTTTCAAACGAAAAAATAGAATTGCAGACATTAAATGTGCATTGGAAAGCAATGACTATATGGATCAATCATATAAAGTGGTGCACTCCACATCGAATTTTCTACACCGCTCGTGGTGCACAACCCAAAAAAGGTATGGGGCAAATATGGTCCACGGGGGTGTAGAAAATCTGTTCACCAACCCTATAGAATGAGGGAAAGTCCATGGCAAATCCACTCCTCCATGTTTTATTCAATAAGTTAAGGCCTATTTAGATGGTTGATCTCCAAATCCTATAAAATTTATGGTCCGACCACCAAAAAGATATAATTATAGATAGGGGTAACAATTTTAGTCAATCCGCTGGATATCCAATCAGACCCAACCCGAATGGGGTGGGTTTTATCCAATCCGATTGGAATCCATGGCAAATATAAGTTTTAGAAAAAATATCCAAAGCACGTTCAGATTGAATATGAATAATGATATATTCCGATCCGAACTCAATCCGATATAATCATAATATATAACTCTCTTTCAAAATTATAATAATTTTATATTATTTACATGCATCCGACTTAATTTGATCCAATCAATCACTCTTATCCATCCAACTCGATCTGACCCACATCTCTATTTGACCCAACTTGATTCAACCCGATCTGACCCAAAAAAGATATGGGGTAAATACGGGTATGAAGTTTTTACTTACGATGCGGGTATAAATATGGGCCGGTCAGATTCATGTCCGACCTATTGCCATCCTTAATTATAGATTGGCCTTGTCCTATTTCTCTAACTATCTAGAACCATTTTTTGAGTAGACAATCCGAATCCCATAGAGAAAAAAAAAAAAAATCTCGATCCCATCTCTTAAGTAGGCTGGTCTGAATTCCATAAGAAGAAAAAATGACCTACGTGGTTTTACATATAAAGGACCATTATGCTGCTATTTCCTTTTGAGGGCATAACCATGTAACAGACTGTTAGTCAAATACACTCCAAACCTTGAGATATCAGAGATAAACCATCCAAAAACAAGTCAAGATACAAGAGCTAAAAAGAATGCTATCAAGAGTTATGATCCAAGAGTTATGAAATCAAATTTGAACCAGACAAATCATTAATCAGTTCACTACGAACATGATGATAAGTCCACATCCTTTGCAGGTTTTCATTAATATTGGTGCTATAAATGTTGTAATGCCCGTTGTATATGAAGGAACATTATGCTGCCATTTCCTTTTGAGGGCATACCCATGTAACAGACTGTTAGTTAAATCGACTCCAAACCGTGAGATATCAGAGACAAACCATACAAAAACAAGTCAAGATGTAAAAGCTAAAAAGAATGCCATCAAAACTGATGATCCAAGAGTTATGAAATCAAATTCAAACCAGACAAACCATTAATCCATGAACAATTGATGAGTCCAAATCCTTCGAAGTTTTTCACTAATATTGGTGCTATAAATGTTGTAATGCCAATTATAATATACACATGGATTTATTTTAGTACAGCCATTCAAGGGAATGATAATTGAACAAAGTTTGTTTCAATATCATAGTTCTATCTTTTCTGAACATTGATGGGATGAGACAAGCACACAACATTTATCCTAAAGAGAGCCACAATCGTAATTACTGTGGCTAAGCGATCCACTTCTCAGGAAAACAATCAGTATGGCAAGACATACCAGCTTCTTTACCCATGATGATGCCATGATCACTGATCCTGTAAGATAAGACTGAGTAGATAACCTCATTATCCTCAGCCTCCTTTCATTCACATATTTACTCAATGCTCTTCCTATTCTCTTAACCATCTCTCGATCACTGGTTGCACCTTCTGGACCCATTGGCATCTCTTGAACTATGCATCTAGCAAGCACAATTGCATCTTCTAAGCCGGCACTACCTCCTTGGCCGAGGAATGGGCCCATAACATGCATTGCATCCCCTGCAACTGTCATGGTGCGTTGCCAGAAGTTTGCAAAGAACAAGTGCCATGGAGCTCGATACCAGATATGTGTGAGGCTCAATGAACTGCTATCACAATGTTTCACCATTTCAATCACCTCAGTAGGAAATTCTTTTAATGTCTCCAACGTGACTTTTTTTATGAGCTCATGATCCTTCTGGACATCTGAATTTAATTGAAACTTTCAAGAAGTTAGCTCACCTCTAGATTGAGCAACGAAAAGGTTTGCAATGCATGTATATTTAGTGAGACTAATTTTCTGATATGGTTTCTGCGTTAGATATGTATTACCTTGAGAAGGACACAACACACTGACAAACCAATAGACTAGCTTTTCATCAACCGGGACCCTTCCCAAGAGGACACCGTCACCACTCAGCCGGATAAAATGGCTGTCGAAGCTGTGACCATCTGAATAGCTAGTAAAAGCTCGCACAGCAGATATTGGACAAACCTTTGGGGCCTGTAATCCTAATGATTTTGCAACAACTGAATTTGATCCATCACAACCAATTAGGACCTGAAGCAGCATATTTCAGTAAAATTGAAGGGGATAATTATCAATTTGCTTTTCCATGAAAATATGACACTTCAATCTACTGTGAGATCATAGGCTCAAATGCTCACTAACATGACAATTTAAATCGTGTGCTGGGATCATTTAGAGCACCCTGCTGGTAAGACGTGTGTTAATATAATGGTTTCATAAACATTGGACCGATCCTTATTCAAATTTGATTTTCATGTATGATAATTCATTATTATCTATAATGATTTTTAATGCCATCTTTGGAATCAAATTATAAAAATTTCTAGAGATAATTTCTTTTCTTTTGATGTTTATGTTTTGCTAGTTTAAAAATATTTAAGAAAAATTGAAAAGCTAAAAGGGATGGATTGGCATCAAAGGTGTTCCTCACTGATCTAAGAGGATCACCAAAACTCGTTGTAGGCTGGATCAGCCACTTGGGTGAGTTTGCATAGGGTTTGAAGTAAGATTTTCCCCATCTGAGCTGAATTATGTATCAAAACATCTACAGGCTATAAAGTTCATTATACGATTTTTCTTTTCCTTGAAGTGGAAAAACTTTTCAATATATATGACCATACAATGACACTCAATGGGCTTGTTGCACCCTTCTGATGTGTTAGTATAATGATGTTTAGGCCTTGGAAATGGATCAATCAAAGTAAAACAATTCTTTCGAGCAAGAATTTGACTGGACATATCCTCCAAGCTGGTAGGAATTAGATAGCATGATAATAGACTAAGCTGACATAGAAGTAGATATCTAACTCCAGGAAGATATTAGTTTTGATATGATTTTCTATCAGACACTATATCACAAAGCTTCTAACCTCTTTCAACTAGATGAGGAATTTGATCAGAATTTGAGAACTCAAATCTCATGAGTATAATAGAAGCATCATGACTCATCTTTTAATCATATTAATGAAAACAAAAAGGTCTAGAAGCCAACTATTGTCACTATTATTTTATTATTATTTGTGTTGCAAAATTCGAGTTGAACAGATTGAAGTTGCTTCCTTCTCTCTCCAATCAAATCACCTTCTCTAGCCTAAAGTAGCAATTTGGTGGAGATATTCTTAGAGTTCAATTCTTTAACATAGGTGTAATGACTAGATAGAGGAAATCAATCCTTTGTAGTTGTTCAAAACAAAGGAAATTAGATACTCCAGTAGTAGTAACAATTTGGTAAAAATACATCACTTAGATTTTCTTCTTCTTCTTTTTCTGAGAAAAGTTTTAAGAAGTAGGAGAGACTCGTTGATTAGTGATATTGCATAAACCACCTAATAATGAAACAAAGCGTTGAATAGCAAAATTATAGGAGAGTGCAGAAAAATGGTATTTAAGTTAGGAAGGAATGAAGGGAAAATAATTTCATTTAACAGAATTAAGTAATCATGAAATAAATAAAATAGAAAACAGAAAAAATAAAAAACTTGCTGCGGGGAAGATTACTTTAGCTTTAATAGTAGCACCATCATTAGCATATAGAATAGGGAAGGAACTGAGGGGATCTAATTCAACCGCTACAATTTGGCACCCAAAACGAATTGATCCGACAGGCAAATTCTTAGCCAAGCTTTCAATCAGATCGCTCCTTTTCAAGCATCTCAGTGCTTCTTTCCTAGTAACAAAAGGAACCAAAATGTGTGATTAGAAGCAACTTGTGTGCCATTCTCACTAGAGTACTGGTGTCTGAGAATATGAACAAGAATTTCATTATTCTGTGAGCAACTAGCAAGATAATTAAGAACAATTGTATGATTTGCCACTTCATAAAACATCACATCAAAGCTATTGTTATGCCCCAAACCAGCCACAAATGCTGGGCACGTGACATGGCCATGGCTCCATGAATATGCAAGGCCTCAAACCTATTCAACAACTTAATAATAATCGATATAACCTAAACACTATTTTTAAAAGTAAAGTTTATTGTGGCTCCAATAAAAATAACTAAGGTTCAACGAATATCAAGATAACTAATGAAATCTAAAAACTTTACTAATCCATCATGCAAGCAACCTGCAGCCCACAATTTCTCTAATTGTCCTGCTCCTCTAAAATACATTAAAAGAAAGGATGAGAGCTCGATAGCTCAATAAGTATCCCACTACAAACATACACACCAGATATCCTGAATGAAATAATAGATATAAAAACAGCTACTATATACATGAAGAGGCATAGAAAATTCATTAACCATAATGTTGCTAGAATTTATTATTCATAAAAATGAATAGAAAGTGAATTTATCCAGCCCTAAATTATACAAATTTCACAATTGAGACATTAATCCAGAGCAACAAAAGTATCAAATTTTACAATAGGAGAATAAATAAATTTTCATATTTGGACTAAACTATGGTCATGCTTATGCCGCATCAGTGGGTATCAGAAGTATCATGCTTATGCCCAGTGACCGGTTATCGATAATGTCATGCTTACACCCCATGATTGGGTATAAAAGATGTCATGCTTGTGCCCCATGATTGGGTATTGATAGTGTCATATTTAAGCCCAGTAACTGAGCATCAATAAAATATGGTTAGTGCAAACCTTGATTTCAATCCATTCACATTATTACAACCACATCTAGAGCCACACTCAAGCATAATCTAGGCACACATACAACCAAGTTTTATATATCTATGGAAAACAATATTTTGGTTCAGTAGTTACGATCTTTTAGAGACATAAATCAACCCATGACCATATCATATCCAATTCTCATTTCGAGTAAGCATTTTTTTATCCACATACGGGGATGACCGTATTTAATTTCTATACATCACAAAACTGAATTCATGGTTCAATAAGAAGGAGCACAATTTCCAATATAAATGAAATACAGAGTTTCATATAAAGCTAGGTAAGCATGTGAGGAAAACTGTTACTATATGCCGCACACTGCTCTATTACATTGAGCAAATCAACTCAACAACATACCTCAATTAGAAGACCAAGCAAATATCAAGGCCCCAAACTAGCCTATTCCTTGCCAAATAGTTGCTCACCTCTATGAGAGAGAAGAGGAAGCGAGGGTCTTCATGCACTCCCATAGAAAAAGAAGAAAAGAAAGAAAGCACAAATTCTTCTTGGTCATGTACAAGAGTGGAAAGGTTTTTCCATGAGGTGGGTTCATGCAAGGTTTAAAAAAGGGGCATGCTCGACTTGAGAAGGAAAAGGAAAACAAGGGAGATGGAATATGATGAGGAAAAGAAAAGGAAGGGGCAGTGGAATCAGGTCCTGGCGGTTGCTTCTGCCTGCTTGCCCGAATCAAGCGTCGCTCGCCAAAATTGGGCCACACCCAAGCCTGTCCTGCTTGGGCAGGGCCTGGGTCTCAAAGCTACATAGTTCTTTGCTGGCTTGGCTTGCATAATGTATGTACTGCATTAGGCCATGAGATGTTCCAGCAGTTCTCTTAGAAAATATCTTTCAATAAATCAATTTGGTATTCACGTGATTCCATTGCATAGATAAGTGCCTCTGTTACATTATTAGGATTATCTATGGTTGCTTTCAGATCAGGTGAATAATAGGTTAAAGTCATGGTTACTTCTTTACTAGCCCTTTGTGTCATCTTCCTTGGAGGCTACTTATGTTGATTTTTGTTTTGAATCATCCATCATCAACTTTACTGTATCTATGATATGACTGCTCTAGGAAGATTAAAAAGGAGTTTATGGCATATGAAGTATATAAGCTTCTAGTTTTCTTGTGATCGATTGATATAGCATTAACTAATAGCTCTTTAGCTCTTTACGATTACTAAAGATGAGGAATTATTTTGTTACAGTATGATATATCTCTCATTTTTCATCTCAAACCGATGGAAGTTACCAAAATCATTTATGTACTAGAGTGATGGGTGAGGACCACAGCTAAATAACAGCAAACAAAATGAACATGCATTATATACTCTCAATTTACCACATTTTTCCCTTTCAGTTTCAGGTTGCTCAAATTTTACCACCATAAAATCAAATCAAAAACCTTTTTTATTTCCTTTTCCTTTATTTGGTCAATATGTTGATAAACTTGGAGCTCATATCTGATACCATTTTTGTTCCCCTGGAAGAGGGAGGCCAAGACTAATTTAAACAAAACTACATCCAAAAACTATCGGCAATTAAAAAAGTCATCAAACTTTTCTAAGTAAAACCTATGCACGCATGAACATTTATCAAGTGTTAATAAGGTGTTTTTATATGGTAATGCGCCAAACATCTTTGCAGACCCTTTTTAAGCCATCATAAATATGGATATGATTTGAAGTCCATGTTGGTGGCTTATTTTTGCAAGCATGCATAGAGAACTCTGATTATTCTTCCCTCCATTATCACAAAGTTATATCATCAAACCTAGTACTACTTCCAGCATTAGCTGTTAAACAAAAAATTCTTGGATATACCTGCATGAAGTTACTTGCATCTTGTTCTTGTGGAGCCACATATCTCGTATCCTGAAAATAGTTTGGAAAATAAGACCTAATGTTATCTGTATAAAGAAACCTAAAAAGGGAACATATGTCTAATATGTTGATGATCATACTATATTAAGCAAAGTGTTTGTGGGTCTTTTGGGTGTGTTAAAAGACATTGATACATACTCTGTTAGAGGGATAGCTTTTCTCCGTAATTCCATACCAACCCCAAGTTGGTCAAGTGCATGCCAACCATTGATGAAAACACCAATCGCTGCCCCTGAAGTCCGTAGGGTATCGAATTTCTCTAGAACAAGACTGTTTATTCCTTTCCTACATAGTTTCGCATGAAAAATTAGATATAATTTTGACTCTAACTAGTTGCATTAACATAATCCTAGATATTCAATTATTAGTGCAGAAAATGTGTCTGGAGATGATGATGGATTGTTATATATTTTTCGGTCCCTTTCTTCCTTCTCATATATCAGATCGATGAGGGAGTTGTTCCTAGTGTTCTAAAGGAGGAACCAGATTCTTAAGGAATATATAGAATGAAATAGGTGTGTTCATTTTTTATAGTACCATAGCCATAATTTTACACAAGTAATGCAATTATCAAATAGTCATGAGTGAGGGAAAATATCAACCCAAAGACCAAAAAGAAAAAACTGCTAATCAACAAATTAAACTACAAATTGGGAGAAATAGCATTAATCTTTTACTTTGAGAGAAAAGGCAAGGTAGGACCCAACCTAGATCTCATTAAGCAAATTGATATCCATGTCTGACCTTGGGAACCTAAAGGAAAAGAAGTCCTTTGAGAAGGATCAAGGCTCTTCTACACCGATACTTTGGTCCCAAGGTCTGATGCGGATCACAAAATTATGAGATAACATCAGATCAAAAGAAGAGGAGTCAGGTCCAACTGTCACTTTGTGGATGTGCTTGCTTATACTCCAACTAAAACGCAATACTATATCAATGAATCTTCAAGATAGTGAAACACTGCATTGAGAACCTTTTGGTATCAGAAGTAGTGCTTAATAGATCATGCGACACTTCTATTCTGTGAAAAAATCATGGTAAGCACTAAGAAATTAGGAGGAACAATTTCAGAGCAAGGAATTTGTACCGGTGAAGAGCTAAGGCAGTGGCAAGACCACAGATTCCTCCACCCACTATGACAATGTCATGATGCTCCTCCTTTGAGCCCATCTTTCCTTCTCTTTCTCTTCACCTTCCTCCATGGAATGGTATGCTGCAAATATAAGTGGCTTCCACTACCAACCCAATTGCTTCGTCAAAGGAAAAGGAAACAAGAAGACCTAAGTTCTTGGTGGTCAAATATTATATCCTTTTCGCTAAAAATTATTAGATATACCCGCGTATTTGACGTCAGTCGCAGTGGCATGCGTTTGGACTCCGTGGGCTCGTTAAAAATCTGAATTTAAAAATATTATTTCAGTCCAACTACAAAAAAAAAATCACATAAATAAATAAACAGATACTATTAAATAATAGCCACGGTGAGAAAATTATCAAAAATTAATTATTTTTTAATTTTTTAATTATTATATAATAAAACGCAGCGTCTTCAGCGACGTTATAACAGCCGACTAACCGAGCAACATTTTATTAGATGCTCAGTTTTAAGACGCGGGCACACATCACATAGCAGAGGGGCTTCTACCTCTGTTCAAAGGTAGGTAGTTTTGAAATTTTTTAAATATTATTTTTTAAATATTTATTTTTCAATCCATCTTTTTTTTCTTAATTTATTTTTTAAAATACCATAATTTGAATGATGTGATATAGATACGGCGAAACCGCGTATTAAACATACGATTTTTGCTTGAAACTTAGTTTCAAATGATGTAGATAAAAAATTTAAAATTTAAATTTGATTTTTTTTTGTTGCTCCACTCGGAGCACAGATAGAGGGGCACGGACGGTCACCGATGCTCACATAGAGCTGCAGGGGCTCGAGTTCACTGGGGCCGGGGCAGGAAAGGAGAGGAGACGATAGCAAGATGGAGCCACGGAGGGTGCGAGGGGCAATCGCACAGGATGCGGGAGGCACCCGGGGTCAGGGAGAGGAGGGGAGGGGGGTTGGTGGCATCGGACCTGGAAAGGGGAGAAAAGAGGGTTTGGTGATCCTGCGGAGCTAGATGCGGTGTGGATGACTGTGACCTAGACCTCACCAGGCGGCCGCAGATCGGCAAGGGTGGTGGGGGGTTCGTGGCGGGAGGAAGGAAAGGGAAGGGGATCATCGAGGGGTGGCTGGGGGTGTGTGTCACGACGGGAGGAAGGAGAAAAAAGATAAAAAGAAAAAAAATATATATTTGAAGAGAGAGGAGGGAAAAATATATATTATTATTTTATTATTAATAATAATTTGAAGTCATAGAAGAAAAAAATATTAATTTTAAAATAATAATAAAATATTATTTTTTTTAAAATAATATTTTGAAAATAATATTTTTATTATTAATTTAAAAATACTATTTATATAATAACATATTATTTTAAAAAATTTATTTCAAAAAATTAATAATAAAATATTATTTTAAAAAATATTTATTTTAAAATAATAATAAAAATATTATTATAAATTACTATTATTTTATTAATAATAAAATATTATTATTTTTTGATTACTAATAAAATATTATTATTTTATTAACAATAAAATGTTATTTTAGTGATAAAATAATAAAATTATTATTATTATATGATTAATAATATATTATTATTATTATTATTATAAAAAGATAAAAAATAATAATAATAAAATACTATTATTATTCAAGTTATTATTAATAATAAAATAATAATATTTTTTTTCCTTCTCTTCATCTCTCCCGGCCCTTGCGAATCCATGTCTTCTGTCCTTCGCTCGCTTCCCCTCCGTCCTCCATCCATGTTCGTACTAATGGTTAGTACTCCCTCGCTCGTTTGGCTCCGCCACCTGCCCCCTTACTCACCCATGATGCCCCCACCACCATTCCCCAATCGAGGAAGATAGAAAAATCCACGGATCCTCTGCTTACATATTATCTTTTTTATATAATATTTATTTTTTAAAAATAATATTTATTATTATTATTTTCATCTCTTCTCTCTCTCCTACTTTTATTTTTTCAAATATTATTTTTTTATTTTTTAAAAATACTACTTTATTATTATTTAAAAATAATATTTTATTATTATTTTAAAAATAATTTTTTAAAAATAATATTTTATTATTAATTTTTTGAAATAAATTTTTTATTTTAAAATAATATTTTATTATTATTAATAAAATAATAATATTTTTTTTCTCCTCAAATATTTTTTTTTCTTTTTATCTTTTTTTCTCCTTCCCTCCCTCCCGCCATGGCACACCACTACCCAACCCCCACCCCCATCCCTTTCCCTTCCCATCCTCCAGTCGTGGCCTCCCCCCACTGTCCTTGTCGATTTGCAGCCATCCATACCACACCCACCACGGTCTCACCCCATCACTATCCGCACTGCACCTACCATCTACATCGCATCCAGCTCCGCACAACCATCAAACCCCCTCCCCTTCCTCGATTTTAATGCCACCAACCCCCCTCCCTTCCCTTCTCCGAGCTTAGGAGCCTCCCGTGCCTCCCACACCCCATGCGACCGCCCCCCACCCCATCGCCATCCCCTCCCCTTCCTTCTCCCGATCCCGACGAACCCAAGTCTCCATAACTCCGTGCGAGCACCAGCGACCATCCGCATCCTTTGTCCGTGCTCCTCAGTAGAACAAAGCGGAAAAAAAAAATGTGCAAAAAAAAAACCGCATATTGAAATTGAGATTTTAATTTTAAATTTAATATTAATTTTAAATTTTAAATTTTAAATTTTAAATTTTTTATCCACGTCAAACAGAAATCATAGTTTCACCGCATCTACGCCACCTCATCCAAACTATCATATTTTAAGAAATAAATCGGAAAGAGAGGTAGATGGAGAAATAAGTATTTAAAAAATAATATTTAAAAAAAATCGATAGTTCTGCCTCGAATTGAAAGCGCACGAGTTTTCATTAATAGCGTATACATGCGGATTCACACATAAAATTATTATGCGGAAGTAAGTCCGTACAAAAACGGTTATGCGGACATTCACACATCAGTTGTCTTCGAGGGCGGTGACTTTGGCGTCGATTGACGTGGGCATGTCCGCATAAATTTTACGTGGAGCGGATCCCTTCGTGCGTGCATAGGTGATAGGTGACAATAAAAGTCCAACACGGACGAAAATCCGCATCGAAATTCTATGCGGACATCCGTACGCTAGGTTCTCACAAAATTTCCATGCGGAGCGAAGGTTGGCTTCCTCGACAATCCACGTGCGTCGGCCCAGAGTTTGCACGTCTATGCTTGTTTCCGACGACCGTGCTAATCTCCGGCGAGCTCCTCCGCCCTGGCCGCCGTCCTCATGTGCCGCTGCTGCAGAGGGGAAGACGGCTATGCCGAGAGGGGTGAGACGGCTATGCCGAGAGGGGTGAGACGGCAAAGCACGGCGTTTGTTCGATAAAATGCTCGAAAGAGAACATTCTGATACCACAGCGTATAAACCAAATACTGGCTCCATTTATCTCAAAATAAAAGCCTACATTACCTTTTCAAGATCACTGCCAACCTACAATCCAATGGATCAACTTCTCATCAACTGGAATGCTTCATAGAATGCTGCATCTGTTAGAGGAAACAGATAAAACCTCATGCTGCATCGTCAGCAGGAGAAGTGAAACCTCACACCACAACGTGGAATGGTCTTTGGAGCCTCCATAGCCTACCAACCTATGACTATATTTGATCCACACGACCTGAAATACCAGAAATAAAATATCTAATATTTTAAAGGAACAATTAAACTTATATCTAGGAAATCATAGTTCTACCATTTACACCTGTTTACCGTAGCTTTGATGATGCTTTGCTCATTAGTACGAAGAAAGGGATAAGATGCTACGTGATCTGTTTCAAATGCTACATTTCGGTACATAGCAAACAATACAAGTGAATCCTTGAGCCCTTAGAGAGGGCCACAATCATAACGAGTGTAGCTAAGCGAAGCCCCGCCAAAGAAAACAAGTAAAAGTGCAAGGCTCAGAAGTCTCTTAATCTTTGATGATGAAGAGATCAAAATTCCCACTAGCATTGACTGCATGGCCAACTTCAGCACCCTTGGCTTCCGTTCCCTGACGTAATTCTCCAATGCTGTCTCAATTCTCTTCTTGAGCTCTCCGTCACCGACTCTGCCACCCTCCAAGCCCATAGGCATTGCCTGTGCTAAGTTCCTGGCAAGCACCACTGCATCCTCCATGGCCACACAACCACCCTGGCCAAGGAACGGGCCCATCATGTGCATGGCATCCCCTGCAACTGTCATGGTGCCTCTCCTGAAGTTGCCGAACACAAGGTGCCATGGTGATCGGTAACGGATGCGGGTGAGGTTTAGCGAGCTGGGATCACTGCTCTTGACCATCTCGATCATCTCGGCCGGGTAGTCCTTTATTTGCTGCATTGCCAACTCCATGAGAAACTTAGGATCCTTTGGAGCATCTATATCTGGGGGAATGCCATAGCAACAATGTTAGGTCCCAACTATTTAGACAGTTACATTGTCTAGGTGGCTATGGCTACGTAAAGTTTTTAAGATACTATCAGATTTAGAAAAGAATTATAAACACGGAATAGGAAAAAAAAGAATAGAATATTGACATGAGATCAAGGTGTCTAATTATTGCCCTAAGTTGTAATAATATCTTCATGTGCATCTGATATTATTATTCACAATTTCACAGTATAATAAGCACTACGCCAACAGATAATTCTCAAAGATCATAGGTTGAAAACAAACCGGTCACATAATAAAAGGCATAAAGGACTAATTTTGGAGAGAAAAATTTAGCATATGGATGCTAATAAGCAGGAAAATGCCTCGGCTATGACCGGTACTTATTTTCTGCTTGGGGTTTCTGCGTTTGATGATGTGATCTCTAACAAAGTTCTGGCTGCTCCTATTTGGGACTCTGCGGCAGTCATGATAGAGTGGTGCAGCTTTGACAAATTGCAGAACTGAAACTGAGGTAAAGACTCATTTAGATGTCACAAATGTAATGTGCTTACCTCTGTTAGGATATGGCCAATCTACAAACCAATGCACTAGGTTGTCATCGATGGGAATTCTTCCAAAAGCCATATAGCCATCCAGATGCCGAAGAAAACGACTTTTGAGGTTGTGACCATTTGGATAATTCGTAAGACCGCGAATCACACAATTTGGTAGCGAATTTAGGGATCCTAGCCCTAACGACTTAGATATGACTGAGTTTGATCCATCACAGCCAATCAGAACCTGCATTAGCCATTACAAAAGTTGATACGAGTCATTTAAGATGCATACCATGAAACAATTAATTCAATACTTGATTATCAGGTGCACATGATGGATGGTAAAGCCTGGTCAGCTGGGCATTATCACAGTAGGCACACCCCTTCTCTCCTTTGTGGAGGTTCTGCATTTGAGTCTTTAGTGATGCATCCTCAAGTATTTGTATTTAAACAACTTATCTCAACTTATCTCAGTTGGATCTCCACTAAAGACTCAAATGCATCAACCCCCCCCCCCCCCCCCCCCCCTCTCTCTCTTCCTTTTTCTCAAAAAGTGAATGTGGAGCCGAAGCTCCTTCGGGAGAATTTAGAATTGGCAATCATGTTCTCTGTTCAATTAATCATTCCCTTTGTTGAACAAGCTCGTGCCAAGGACAAGTGCTGAAATGAAGCATAAATGCAGCTACATAAGATCCAATTCCCTTTTTTTCATTCTTAGTTCCTTTATCTAGTAATGCGACATGGCCTTCTCAGTTATTTCATCAGTTCCTTGTGTTGACATGGCACAAGCACATGATTCATAAGGGATTGATTGAATCACAACATGCCATGTCAGCACCATATTAGATGTAAAGAGCTAATAGAATAATTTAGCCATGCCATGTAAAATTTTTCTTGTTTATTTGCTGGTTTATGTCCAGGTAGTGCAATCTTTTTCTTCAATTTCTGTCAGTGATAAGAGAAGGATCAAGCACACAAGCAGAATTTGTGCACCCGCCTATGCTCCATTTCTTAACTAGAACATTCTGTCTACATCTAGAGTACTTGAGGGAGAAGACTAACTTATGACCGTCTTTTTTCTGAGAAAGAATTTATGACCATCCTTTTTCTGAGAAATTAATCTATGACCATGTACAGGAAGTCAAGCTTTCAAATTTATCAATCACCTTGGCTTTGATGATGATCCCATCATGAACATAAAGAATAGGGAATGACGTTGATGGATCCCTTTCAACTGCTACAATTTGGCACCCAAGTCGGACCGAGTCAACAGGCAAGTTGTCAAACAACGCTTGAATGAGATCAGTTCTCTTTAAGCACCTGAACTCTTCTATCCTGATACAATAATAAACAAATAAATAAGCAAAACAAAAAGACTAAGCAACATGACAATATGATAGATAGGAGACCATACAATCCAATATGCCTATTTCACATTGCAATCATGTTAGTGATATCTAGGAAACATGATGTTACAACTAGCACTTGAATTTTCTTTTCAAGATTGAGAATTTTTCTTCTTCTTCTACTTCTTGTCTCTTTTTTTTTCCTTTTTTTTTTTTTTTGGTAAGACGACAGTTAGGGAGCTCTAACCCAGTTCATTGACACATAGCTTTTCCTTTTCCTGTTTTAATCCCTTCCCCAGCAAAATTGTAGGACCATCAATAATCATAAAGAAATGATTTAAAAACTACTTTTGCTCAAGCTGGGCAACATCACCCAAAATTTGAAGCCAGATTCACCTCCCAATTGAAGGAGGGGTGCAACCCATGGCTGTACTTCCGTAATGATTTTTGTCACAGCATTTTATATCCAAGAAATCAGATGTTTACTGGAATCTTTCAAACATACCTGGTTGATTTTACTTGCATTGCAGACTTGCGATGCCATACTTCTTGAATCCTGGATAGAATTTACATTGAAAAGAAGTAAAGAGGTGTACAAGTCTTTAAGTGAAAGATATACAGAAGTTGGTTCTTAGAAATTCATTATCAGATTAAAAGTAAACATTATGTCAAGTGCATGGACTACATTCTGGATGTCGTTACAAGTTATGCTGGTGATAAAGGTGGTATTGTGTATCGTGTAATTGAAGCATGGCTGAGTGCCCTAAGATGTACTTTGAGAAAAGGTCCACCTGGATTCTTCTTGTGTATCCCAGAAGGTTGGGGTGTTTCTTGAGGTCAAACTGGTTAAGCAAAAAAGTTGGTTCATACTCATATTCAGGTACAATTTGGGATATGTGGAACATTTTCCTTGTGTCAAATATCATATCCTACCCAATATCTTACCCAAAGTATATTTCTGAAGGAGAACTTGATTTGAAAAGGCAATGAAAGTATACTCCAGAAAAGTAGATCTTTGAAAAAAAGACTTGACCTTAAAAGGCTAGAAAACATACTCTGGAATGGGGATAGTTTTATCCCTAAGCACGGCACCTACACCAAGTCTATCAAGTGCACACCAACCATTCATGAAGACACCAATTGCTGCACCAGTAGCTCGTATTCTATCAGATCTCTCTAATACAAGACTTTTTACTCCTTTCCTGGACAAACAATAAGCAAAATGTAATGTAACAAAGATAGCCTTTTATCATCATTCAAAAATTATATCCAAATCTACATTTCAAAATTAGGTGCTATTAATCAATTAAGGCTTTCATCTACTACCAGATATCAGTTTTGTATCACAATGGGGCACCCACTTATAGAATTGATGTAAAACTTGGCTCTTATTATCTTGGCTTGTATAACCCAATTTTTCTCAAGATCTCAGCTTATATAATATCAGCTGATACAAAATCAATATAACAGCCAAGGTTTTTAATCTTTCTTTCTTCATCTTGATTTACAAGTAGTTTAAAAAACAAATATCCAAAATGAAATCATAAAGACAATTGCAGTGATGCAGTCTTGGATTTATTATGTCAACCAAGAAATCAATATCTTGGTTCTCATATATCAGCTGAAATCTTGGTTCTTTCCAAAATTTCCCCCCACCTTCCAAGTTGAGATGAGCCAAGATCTCGATTCGTAGTATTATCCATCACTCAGCAATATGGTTGATATCTTAGCTTTTAAAAAGAACATGGTAAGGGCATTTATCAAGAAAAGTTCCCTCATTATCTTAGATGGCACGTTAATTAAGGATTTGTCTGGTTCAGGGATAAGAATTGGAATAAGCCTTAACCCTATGAAATGTGTTCAAGGAAGCAGAAACAAGGGAGGAATAGTTATTCCAGTAAAGCATGTCTATTCTTGAAGTAACTAGTATGGAGAGGCTGGAATAAATATACTCCTGCAGTAAGGCCCTCTTTTGCTATTTATTTATGGAAAAAAAAAATTGCCCTCAACCAGAGATAATCAGAAATTTCAGCCAAATATAAACAAGAATAACTCGTGCGATAACTATTTCAGGAGGAGCAACTATTCTTATTCCATGTTTTCTTATTAGTGAACCAAACACAGTCTAAAGGTGTAAATATCTGTTATTTGATTAGACTCCTTAAATTTTCAACAACACACTGTTTCTACATATGAATTATGACCTTTAAGGGAACGGCTACATAGCCCATATCCGTTACCACTTACCAAACTTGTTCTGAATCCAATGTGGCAACCCAAGAATGGTCAATTCCCCCCAAGTCCCACCGAACCCATGGTGAGTTGCACAAAACCACAAATCCCTGTCGTGTCATGTGAGATAGTAAACTAATATGGCAACTCCATAGGGCCACATAACAAGGTTATATTTCATATGATAATATGATGAGTAATTCCACCAACTTCATTACAATGACCAGCCCAGATGGGTCAAAATTGGTGCCTGAAAATCCATTTCCGTGATAGTCAAAATATAAGCCACCCAGGAAAAGGGAAACCTAAAACTCTAATGGACCAACCAAGACATCCCCAATGGAATTATGAGTTACAACTTTTATTAAAATCTAATGTTAAAAATTTCTGACAGTAATAATTTCAGACCTTCTCTTCAATCATAACCACAACATATATGATGGCAGAAAGAAAAAGGGCAATTTATGATTGGAAATAAGCATTGGTGAGACAGACCTCTTTTCTTTCCTTTGTTTTGAGAAAGAGTGTGTGAGAGAGAGAGAGAGAGAGAGAGAGAGAGGAGGGAGAATTTCCATTCAGAATTTCAAGCATAATGATTTCACACTCCCCAAAAGCAAAAGAACAACTACTTCAATCGATTAACACCCTTAAAAAATTGACTGCTGCCTAGTCTTTTAAATATAGGAGGAATAAATATGTCCTACCCCCGATCCGAGATCATAAGTTTAGGGATCATAACAACCGCTACATACTTATGAAGAACTCTCTCCACAAGCATGTAAGGTATCTTATCACGATATTACAAAACAACCGTAGAATAAAATTTAAATAATTAATGTTCAATTTTATTTCAAATAACTAAATCAAATGTTTTACAAAATAAAATTTCATAGTCTTGCATCAAATTTCAATAAATCCTAATCTAAAACAAAATGTCAAAGTCTGCATCTAATTCACTCTCCCATATAGAACTCTTAAATCAAACTAGATCTCTGAATACGTAAAAACAGTAAAATAGAATAATAAACTAGACATCCCAGTAAGTAATATACACTTTAGCTAGATAAATTCAACAATAATAATATACTAAAAATAAGCATGCAATATGCATCAATTCAAAACACACAACACTAATAAACCCATGCAAATTCAGTCTTTTCAAAATTTATGTCCAAATTCATAAATCGATTTCCTTCAAAATATCACGTTCGTCTCAACGACCATGAACTAAATCAAAGTACCACTATATAACCTCTAATGACAAAGTATCAAAGTACCAGTACACAATCCCCACTAGCAAGATATCGAAATATCGGTATATAATCCTCAATGGCAGAGTATCAAAGTACCGACGCACATCAAAGTACCGGTGCACAACTTTCACTGACAGGATATCGAAATACCACCATATAACCCCCACTTACAGGGTATCGAAGTGCCAGCGCACAACCCTCACTAGCAGGGTATCGAAATACTAGCGTTTAACCCCCACTGGCGGGGTTCGAAACATAGTCAAGATGCGAGTCGAAATCCATATAAGATCAAACACAAATTCACATTTTAATTCGAAAAATCATAAACCAGACGGCATCAAAATCAAAAGATATAATCGATATTAAAATTAATATGATCAATCACAAATCATTTAACATATCGGAAAAAAAGACATATTCAGTAATCCAAAATATAATGCATCAAATTTATAAACCATGAATAATTCAAGATAGAAAATATTTTATAATTTGTTAATGAATCTAGAAAAAAAGTTGCATTACTTACATCACATGTACTCCAACGAATTCACATAATTTCAAAAATTTATCTTTCAAAACCTAATAACCAAAATCATATTTTTATTAAATCATCATAATTATTTTCAAAATAAAAATCCTAAATCTTCATAAGGCTAGCTGGCTATACGGTAGCACCCAACATTCAGTCGGTCTAATCTAAGGCATCAAATCGATCCACTATAAGTCAAGGATCAAGATAGGATAATATGATATAATCGACATTGAAATCTTATGATGCATGGCCTGATTAAGGTGAGGATCGACAAACTATCTGACAGTCAACGGATTAGATCCCCTCATGAGGATCTATCAGGACTATTAGAGGGTTTTTCTAAAAATCTAGAAAATCTTAGAAGAGAAGCACCATCTGAAAAGATACACTTTCAGAGAGAAAAATTTGTAGAGAAAGAAAGTATTATTTTTCTAGAGAGAAACTAGAGAGAGAAAGTCAGACTTTCTCGAGAAATAAAGTGGACGCCTAGAAAGAGAGAAGGGAAAGAGAGAGAGAAGAGAGAGAATCTCTCTATTTTCTTTTTCTTTTTTTTCTTCCCTTTTCTTATCTTCTTTTTCGTTTTTTTTTTTTTTTTACTCGGAACAGAGGACCCGCGCGTCCTCTTTTTGTTCCTTTTCTTTCACGGAACAGGGGAGCTCTTGCTCCCCTTGTTTGCGGGCTAGAACAGTCTCCCCCCCCCCGCCGGCAACCTTCATGACCAGAAAACCAGGCCACGCCGGCGACAACCGACGACGGAAAAAATCAAAACAACATGGAGAAAACAGGGTATTCGGAAAACAGTGATTTTTCGAGTGATTTTCGACAAATAAATTCAGCAAGAACTTAAGCTTAAATCTTATGGAAGAACAAGGGAAAGATGCTTAAAAAGATTAGTTGGTTTTGGATGAGATTTTATCTAATTTTTGGCAGCCAAAGTGCGTTTAAACCACCGGTAAACAGGAAGAAAAGAGAGAAGAACCAAGCGGTTAAACGGTGATTTTTTTTTTTTTTGGTGATTTTCGGTGAAGAAAAATCAATAGTTTGAGGGCCTTTAAATAGGATCTCTCCTAGAAGAATTTGAGTTCGATTTTAACTCGGATTCTCGAATGTTTTCGGGTTTTCCAATCGGAAGAGAACTCCTTCGGGAGTTCTCCATGTGTTTCATGCGATCCAGCTTTCCTAGCACGTGCTAGCCTTTTTTTTTTTTTTTTTTGAAACCTGCTTTAAGATGCGTCTAGGTGGGGTTGGGGTATCACGAAATATATTCATCATTTTGATGTAATTGGTTGCTAATTTGCCAAAATTCAAATGCAATAAACCCCTTTTCTCCATGATTACTATAAAGTCTTCTGTCTATCGTTAATCCTGTATCACAGAATCCATCCCCATTAAATTCAAACTCATAACCCGACCAAATTTGTTTTTGATTATAATGAAGCTAGGATATTGGCTTTGGTTGTTCCACCAACTCATAGTACAAAGGGGCACAAAACTACTGGGAATCACTTGAATAGTGAGCGATCTACAGACACAAATCTATGGAATCGGACGAGTCTCAAAGAAGGGAAAAATAAGAGGAAACAATGAATGAAAAGAAGGAGAGACCTGTGAAGAGCCAGAGCGGTGGCGAGCCCGCAGATTCCTCCACCCACGATCACTACGTCGTGATGTTCCTTTCCGCTCCTCATGCCTCCTCTTCGCTTCCTTGCTCTCCCTCTCTCTCTCACATGCAAACGCGTTCCACGCCTTGTTGACAAATGCTCTCCGGTAGGATTGATTTTGCATTTTTTTTATGTAAAAATAAAGATTGGTAGCGGCTATTTTTTAGGATTTGAAATTTTTTTTATTCAAAAGAAATTTGGATCGTCTCTTGGGTGTTTGTCTTCTAGCTACGGCTGTTTTTTCTCGGTGGTGGGATGAGGTGGGTAAAGAATAAAGATAAGTGGGTAAGGAATAAGCTTGCACGTGCCACGATAGCCCAGCATGGACGTTAACAAGACAGGAAAGGTGGTGGAGTCATGGGAAAATTCTCTCTCACAGTCTGTTTTAACAAGATGATGTATGCATTTTTTTTTTTATATATATATATAGCGTTTCTATACGACCACTTGTAACAATAATAACAATATTAGATATAAAAATAAAAATATATAATAATAAATTTTAAAAATATGCTCTAAAATCTTACATATCTTAAAAATTTTATGAGAATCTCAAAAATATTCTATGTTAATATTTTAATAAAAAATATATAATAATAAATTATAAAAATATACGAAGTGATAATCGAATCGGATCGGATCATAAACTGATCAGATTAATGTGGATCAGATCAGAAAATCATCAACCTAAATTTGATCTGTTTATTAAACGGATCAAAAATTTAAATTCAAATCTGATCTGATTATTAAACAGATACTCCGATCCGATCCATTTAATTTATTTATTAAATAAATTAAATTAAATTAAATAGATTAAACGGATCGAATTAAATGAATTAGAAACAGATTAAATATATTTTAAACAAATTAAATAGGTCTTAAATGAGTTAAATAAATTAAATAAATTAAATAAATTATCTGATTCAATCCGATATAAATATTAAATAGATTAAATGAATCAGATATCGAAAATTTAAATTTAATTCAATTATTAAATAATTTAAATGAATCGATCTATTTATATTTTAAATTTATTTAATTTAAATTTAAATTTATTTATGATAGACTGAATACAGATTAGATTGATGGATCACATCATATTTTATCAGTTTTAAATATATTTTAAAAAGTCGTAAATGGAGCACGCACCACGTACTGGGCTCTAATCTAAGAGTGAAAAGTCAATGACAGAATAGACCTTTGGTTATTATATTAGCGATCCGCTTTTGAGGGGGGATGAATCTTATATACAATTGATTGAGATCTATTCGTTTGCGAATAAAATGAAGACAATTTCAATATCTTTAGCAAGAATATGAAAATGGGATTGACTGCTAAATAAATTATAATTAAATTGTCACACCAATATACAGGAGAAGAGAGAAGAAATACACTTAACTAATGCAAAAATTGTTAAATCTATATAAGCTCCGCCGTAGCATTAGCCAATCCTTTAAAGTGAAGCTCTATGATAGGGGTCAGGGTGTGCTGCTTGTTTAAGCTCCATGAAATAAGAATAGAGTTGAGTAATATAATATAATGGCTCACAAATCATTGATCATCAAAGTCTTCGGCCCAATTGGGCCACATCTGAATAGGGATGTAAGGCAATCTTAAATAAGTTATTGAGTTTGAGCCCAAAATGAATAGAGTATTTTAAATAATGTAGAATTTGTTTAATGGCATTCCGGTGCTCAGTTGGTGGTCCATGCATGAATTGATATATACCTTATAGCATAAGCAATAACAAGTCGAGTGAGAGTAAGGTATTAACGGGCCCAAACTATATGACGATAATGAGTTAGATATGGATGCATATCACTTGCATGGTCTTGAAATCCTATATGATCTTGAAGATTTTATTAATATACCAAGAATATACTACGATAATTTTTTAATAAAAAATATATAATAATAGATTCCAAGAATATACTATGATAATCCCTTAATGAAAAATATATAATAATAAATTTCAAACATATGTTTTAGTAATTCTTTAAATATTCTTTAGTGATCTTTTGAATATTTGGCCACACAATTTTGCAAATATCTTGAAGATTTATGCTAACTGGGCTAATAGTTAAGTTCCATGAAATGTGCATTTTCTTAAAACTTCACATATAAATGCAGATGAAATGGTAGTCAATGGTCAAATATACAATGACCATAATAATTTTAAAAAATAAATTATATGCACTGCACAAATAATCTTGACATGATCTACCAAAACCTAATCCATAAATGAAAAAGGAAAAGATATATATATATAGTCATAAATTATTAAATATTTTAGCAACAACTAAAAATGGCATCAAACTTAATTCTTGCAAAAAAAAAAATAATCTTGGTATGAGTGCATGATCCTAAGATGTTTCATATACCTCTATGTTCTTCCACTCTCTTCTCATCTACCCAATCATCAACCTCTCTGGAGATGGAAACATATTTACATGATTTATAATCCCAGATCCTTATTGAATAAAAAGTATAGGAATTCACTCAATCAAGATCTGTAAATAACTCCAAATAAAAACTAGTCCAGACAGGAGTTGAGATAACCACCAAACCCTATCAATTTGACATAACAGACATCGTTGTAATTTTTGAAGAGGTCAAATTAAACAGTCACATAGCATCCATTGGTTTCAAAGTCTAATGATCAAAGTCCAAAGCTGAGAAGAAAGTATGAAAAGACAATCTTCGTCTGAACTTTAATCCTCGATATGGAATTATAAGGTAGCATTGTCAATGGATGCCCAACTACTCTATCAACATAAGCAAGACAACATCTGGATACAGAATGCAGTGGCCTGAAGCCTTGATGTCAGCTAAGACACAGGGTGGCATGCACAAAAGATTAGCCCAATTGGAAAGCCTGTTGATCGCTTAATCCAAATCTCTGTAAAGCATTGATCACAATCTTTCAGTTTCATATGGAAGTTAATTCTCCCAACATGAATGTAGTTGGAAACAACAAACTCCAATTTATTCACCGAATAATTTATCTTATATAACATAAACCATTCAATTGGAACATGGAAAACATCTGCAAAACAAAAGCAAAAGCAGAGGATTGAGGGCTAGACTGTGTCAAGTTGAGAAACAGAAGTGTAATGGTGATGACGAAGTCACTCGTCTCCAAACAGAAACTAAAAAGTTGGGAAACAAAAGCCTTGCTAAAAAATACAGGAGCATAGAAGAAACAAATGAAAAATGAAAAACTAGAGGAAACCAGCATGAAATTAGTTACCTATAGTTTCTTGGGATACTTTTTTAGGAAATACAATTTTAGTGTTGTATATTGTATACAATGTGATACGTCATGAATCTTGAAACAACTGACAAAAATTTAAGTACGAAAATCTCCAAATCAATTCAAATTGGATTGAGGGACAAACAATAATTTTATTGTGTCATAAGAACTTTCATTCACAGCTAAAAAAATGTTTGCCAGCATGCCGATTACAAGTGCAAGGCCATCAGCAAAACATGTCACTTCACTGCATCCATGGACCAACAGTTTCTGCCTTCAATCTGCTGAAATGAATCATAAATCTTAACACACAGATATTATGATTTCATAAATAAAGTGATTTGCAGTCCAACAACATATTGGCTACTATTTCTTTAAAAAAAAAACACATTGGCCATTATTTGCAGCGAACAGACATTGATCCTTGACTCCTTAGAGATGGCCACAATCAAACTGAGTATGGCTAAGCGCAGGCCCACCGAAGAAAAGTATTAGGAGAACAAGACTTACGAGCCTTTTCACCTTGGATGGGGAAGACATCAACAGTCCCACAAGCACAGATTGCATTGCCAACCTCAGCACCCTCAGCTTCCGTTCCTTCACATAATTCTTCAGTGCTGTCTCAATTCTCTTTCTCAGCTCCTCATCACTGGCATTGGCTTCAAAGTACCCCATCGGCATCATCTCTGCTAAGCTTCTTGCAAGCACCACTGCATCCTCCAAAGCGGCACCGCCACCTTGGCCAAGAAATGGGCCCATAACATGCATGGCATCCCCGGCAACTGTGATTGTGCCTCGACAGAAGTTTCCAAGCACCAAGTGCCATGGAGTTTGGTATCGAATACGTGTGAAGGTCAGCGAAGCAGGATCACTGTTCTTCACCATCTCGATCATCTCAGCTGGATAGTCCTTGATCTGCCTTATAGCCAACTCAATGATGAACTTTGGATCTTTTGGACCTTCTGTACGTGGCAAAGCCATTCAAGAGGTTGGTGCATTTCACATCGTCAATATCATCTTGTTAGGCCCCAAACAGTAGATAATATAGTGTGATGAACTTGCACATAGGACATAGCCTCATAGACCATTCTACGATACAAAAACTCATGAGATACAACAGTGGTTTCCAATCGATTGGATTCATGGCAGGCTTTGGTTGATCTATGTTTTTGTTCTAAAACAAGAAATGACTAATTTTGTATCGGTTGTTAAATCAGCATTTTCCTTTTAAAATCTCCCTACCAGCAGCTAAATCAGATGGCAATCTACAGTCACACATCCAAATAAAGCCTCCATCTATTCAAACAGTAAGATCATAAAATTACAACTGAACTAGAAACATAACCAGATACCAATAGACTAACAATATACTCACCTTTGTCAGGATATGGCCAATCTACAAACCAATGAACTAGATTGTTGTCGATTGGAATCCTTCCGAAAATCATGCAACCTTCCAAATGCCGAAGAAAATAGTTGCCAATGTTGTGGCCATTTGGATAATTCGTCAGACCTCGTATAACACAATTTGTGAGTGATTTTGGAGGCTTCAGCCCTAATGACTTAGATATAATCGAATTTGATCCATCACAGCCAATTAAAACCTGTAGCAAACCACTTGAAATGTTGGCAGGAGAACTTTGAGTTGCTTCCACAAGACCATTAATTTACTCTTGAACATGAAGTGCAAGGGATGAAAAATAAAATTCTACAACTTTCATTAAACGATCCAGAACCTTATCCAAAAAGACGAGCTAGAAGGGGTTATAAGTACCCAAGATTTTCCCACAACGGTAGACCCCTAGATCTCCCCAACACACAACCATTAGCAGTCGGCCTGTGGTCAGTTCCAAGGAGGTCCATGCTGCAATGTCCAGAAGAAGAAGGAAGATCCAATTTTTCCATGTCAATTATTGATCTTCATCCTAATTAAGTGGATAAAGAGCCTCGAGTACTAGATGAAAATAATTGTAGACATGCAGTACATGTAAGTTATTCCATATGCTACATGTGCCCCAGAGTCATCCAAGTTATTCCATGCAGTAATAAGGGTTCAATAATTAGAGACAATGCTATCTTCCGTATGAAGATACTAGACAATGCTATTTTCTAGATAAAGACAGGTGAACATGCATGATCCACAGATGCACTTTTCCATATCAACTATCGATGTTAATCGTAATTCATACGCCAGCAGCAGAAAGCAATAACACAAGGAATAAACAAAATAAATGGATTATGCCTGCCAATGCACTCCATACATCATATTTTTTCCCATGTCAGTTATTATAGTCTCTTGAATTGGTAAACTTGAACCATCATTAGCAAGACATGCTAAACAGTGACCAAAATACCCTCTCCTAGCAGATCAACACATGTAGTTTTATAAACAAAAGAAATAAACTTCCAAAAACTTCAGTACCTTGGCTTTGATGATAATTCCATCATGAGTATAGAGAATAGGAAATGAAGTCAAGGGATCTGTTCCAACCGCTACAATTTGGCACCCAAAACGAACTGAGTTGACAGGCAAATTGTTATATAATGTTTCAATAAGATCATTTCTTTTTAGGCACCTAAGCTCCTCTTTCCTGGGAAAGGAAAGGAAAAAAAAATGGAAATTGATGGATAAGCTGTGTCATACAAATGATAGCTAGGCAATCGCATCATCCTATATTTGTGTATCTTATACAGAAATCATTTTAGTGATATCCTAGAAGACTTTTGATTAGATTCGGATGAATGTACCTGCAAGAATTAAGTCGTGTTGCATTTTTGTTGCGCCATACATCTTGGTTCCTGGATATAATGTACATTAGAAAGAAGCACACATGCAAAGACACACATAGTCTGGTTCTTGGTGATAATAATAAAAGTGATATATGATGATCCTCTTCCCATAAATTAAAGAAAATCTAAGCCAAAGAATTGAGGCAACAAAAAAAATTATAGGAAGGCAACAAAGGCATACTCTGGTACCAAGACAGCTTTTGTCCTGAGCTCTGCACCAACGCCAAGTTGGTCAAGTGCACGCCAAGCATTAATGAAGACACCAATTGCTGCCCCTGTAGCTCGGATTGTGTTATATTTTTCCAAAACAAGACTTCTTATTCCTTTCCTGTGCATGTGTTGGAGTCCAATTAAATATAATGAAGCTGTAAACCAAGATATAGCCAAATGCTTACACCCTCCTAAATACAGAAGGAGGTTCTATGTTGGAATTTGAGTGTTGTAACCTATGTAATACTAACAAGTACCAGAATGAAGTTAAAACTTATTTCATAATTCAAACCACTGAGAGAAACTTTTTTTTTCTCAAGAAAAAAAAGAGAAACTTTATTTTAACATTTCAAACATGGCAATCCCATAATTTAATTTTCTTGATGTATTTAGTTATTCCACTGTCAAATTTCAGTCACAATGGAACCAACTCCTACTTTAATTCATTCAGCTTTATATTATATCTTTCATATGATGTGCATTGGTTGTCTCTAAGGATTGCCTAGACCAAGCAAACAAATTTGAGTTTTTGAGCATAAACAGAGCTAAATGGAAAAGAAAAGTTGTAAACTTGTCAAATTGATCAACACAGTGGTATTATGCACAAGCCTTTTAACATGTAAGAATACATATGGTGCTAACTCATTGTATAATTAATTGGGACTAGATCCATAAAATTGTCAGGCTTCTCTTCTCATAAAAACACAGCTAGAAATTTGATAAAGAGATTCCCTTTCTTGACTGCTTTTATCCTTTGTCGCCATCCCTCTCCACAAAAAAAAAATATTTGAAAAGGATAAAGCGATGAAGAGAGAAAGTGGCCATTTTAGTTTTGGAGTGCCATTATCTGGCAAGTGTTTCCTTGTGGATAGGGAAGAAGCAGGCTGAGGTTAAAAATCTCTCAAAAAGAAAGGAAATGACGCAGGAGTTTTGGTCTCATAGTATAGCTAAACAATGTGGACAAATATATCATCAATAATCTAGATGAATCAAAATTTCCAACTGACCTTTCGTACATATGAACATTTATTTTATAATAAATAACTAAACTTCAGTAGGACCTTCCAAATTCCAACAGTAGTTAACTTCATTAATACAGAATATGGCTTATGGGCCGGTGTTATACAAGGTGTACTCAGGTAACACAAGCATTTAGAATGTAAAAGGCAAGTATGAGGGTATTTAAGGTGAGAGACATTCTCCGAATTCCATTATCACATAAGTGGAGCTCATAGACAAATCACAATCCATTAAAAAATAAATAATAATTTTCCTGCATAAATTAATGAACTCAAAACAAGCATTTTGTTCTTCTAATCTTAGTTAAATACTTTGGTCATGGTTAGCACAAGAGAGGAGAAAGGATGACTGGAAAAGAATTTTTCTTTCTTTTTTAAGAAAAAAAGTAAGCAACAGTAATTGACATAAAGATATGAATCCTGTTTACAGAAAGCAAGACACATGAATAAAACTTGCCAGCGTTGACATAAAACCAAAGGAAAAACAGATTGAGGAAGAATAAATGATGAAATAAAAGTTGGGGGAAACAAAAAAAAAAAAAAAAATAGAGGATAGGACCTGTGGAGAGCCAGAGCAGTGGCCAGCCCACATATCCCTCCACCCACTATCACAATATCATGGTGCTCCTCCACTGATCCCATATTCACTTCCACCTTGCCCACCTTCTCTTCCCCTTCCCAAAGATATATAGCCGTTGTTGGGCCGGCCGTCTCTGTTCTTCTCTGTGATTTTGAGCTGGTCAGCAAGATTGAGTGATCACGAGCCGTGTCAACGGTGTATACCAGTTGTGGGTCCCGCTCCCACTGCGATTGCGTGCGGGCTATAGAAGGCCAGTATACGTACAATGGGCTAGGTACCTATAATGATATTTATGCGTATTTTCCATGTACACTCACATCAGATTCAAATGAATGTATGCTAATTACTTCTCTCCTTAACTAGGAAAATATCAATTATTAAAATATATATTTTAAAAATGTGAACTATGTATAGAGTGTCTCATACACGAGCAAGTGATGATATTTTCATGCAAACAACAATCTAGATCATAAAAAAAGACTGAAAAATCTTGCAGTATGATAATAAAGATTTATTGAGCAATGTTAGATAACATAAAATTCTCATGAATGTCCTCAAAGAACCCATTCAAAATACCTTAAAAATCATTACTCCTAGGAGAGGATCACCCACCAATGTCGGGTTTTTCGCTGTAAATCTTGAATTTTTTTGGGGGATAATTATTACTAGTTGACATTGAAAATTTTATTCTTATTTTTTGATTTTAACAGAAGCAAGTCTGTATAAAGCACTGATGTAAATATATATAGAATTAAATGTATAAAAGTTGGATGTAAAATGACACTCAACTTAAGTAATGGGTGTTATTTCTTTTTTATTATCTATCAATTTAAAAAATCGGACCCTAATTCTTTTTTTGTACATGTGAGAAATGTATGGTATTATTTTTTGCTGATTATTATCAACAAAACAATGTATTGCCTTGCAAAGTCACATAAAATACATAGATTCAAGCGCATGTATTGATCTAAAAAGCTTTGGCAGCTGACTTTCTATTTGAATTTAAATTTTGAAAAATATTTTATCAGACCTTTCAGGCTATTATAGAATGCTAGTCCGATAAGATAGGCTACCATTGAGTATACTAATATGGCATGAGGAGAAATACTTTGTGCACCACAAGTGGTGCAACTCCGCGCGCATGACCGGCGGTGATTATTGACTCCCGTACGGAATCAGTAAAAAAAAAAAAAAATTTTCGTGCTACGTTCGGCCGCATGAGTGAACCAGTCACTACGGATAATGCGCGCGAGCTACACCGCCTCAGTGCACAAAGTATTTCTCATGGTATGAGATGACTGCTATAGAGCATACTTATTCAACCCCATCAGTGATGGAGTTACGGTCATGTTGTATAATTACAAATACAACAATCAATAAAAAGTTCAATGGGAACCTCTTCCCCAAAGTATTCTCATAAAACAATTACAGTTGTTTACTTGTTTCTAATTAGCAGAGGTCATGATGAGATGCTATCTCCATAAAATATTTAGCATCTTTTTAGGCCTCCCATGAGAGATATCATCTAATGTCCTTCCCACCCTCAGCCAGGGGAGTAGCCAGCTGAGGTGGACCCAAAGCCTTGTACCTTGGATCCCACTTGTCCAGCTAATTAGAGATTGACAACTAAGCTACAAAGGCTACGATTCAATCTAATGGCACTGCGCATGGAAACATCTAACAAAGATTTGATGTTTTACTTGTAACATCAAGACATCATTCACCGGATCACTACCATTTTCGCCTACTTTAGTAAATATCTTATTTGATGAATGCTTGCTACCACCCTTCTTTGTCAATTTAAACAGCCTATACCGGTTACCATTATTTCACAAAGATGAAATATGTGATATAGAGAAAGCCAGAAAGCAAAAATATTTCAATCTGAATGAGTCTATAGAAGTTTTTACAGCTGCATGGTTCTCACTAGCAACAATTGATACAAATACCAAGAGGGAAAAGAGGAATTTATGGTGGGAGTGATGACAGGGGAAATGTCACCCATCTAGTTGCCAAAAAATTTGTCACTTTTAAGCATCACTTTAGCATTTATAAGCAATTCCACATGAATTTTGTCAAGAACAGGAAAAGGATAGGCATGGTCCCAGACTGCAGGTTAACAAAGTAAATGAGTTGCTTTATTTACTTTTTTTTTTTAATCATGTATTATGATAAATTAATTCGAAAAGCATGTCAAGGAACCTCCTACTATACTCTTGAACATTTGGCTACCATATCTCTGATTCCAAAGATTAGGTCCATATAGGAGGCTCTTCAAAAATTAGGATCAACAGTCAATCAATCATGACACATTTTATCATTACCTTGGCAAATCTCTTTGCTGCAAAAATTGCCAGTCTGTAGTCATGTATTTTGATCTAGTTCTCAAAAGTTCTGCTTTTATATTTGAACTCAATCCTCATTGTAATTGTCTTCATCAAGTCCTATGTATTCCAACATATTTTCCCTGCTTGTAGTGCAAATAATTCCCCATTTGCCAATAATATGTATCAATTTGCCAAGCAAGTTCCCAGAATAACATTGATGATACTGTGCAATGAGTTCCTTGCAGTTATAGGTTGATCCATCCTGAACGGTTTTGTTTTTTTAATCTTATCTTTTTTCTGTTGATGGGAAATGAAGTATAAACTTTCCCCAGCTTTTCTGATCATCACTGATTTTAAAAAATTTTATAGTCAAATTAAAATGAGAGTGCTTTCTTTGCATAACCATGTTAGGCTGAACACTTGCTCAATATAAAGTCCATCAAGCAAACAACAAAAATCTTGCACCTCAAGATGGCACATCTGACTTTTTTCTAAGCGCAATGCATAACTATATGCTGCATCACAGGCTTTCAGACCATAACAAGCTTTTGTACCCAGTTTGCATTGTAATACATTGCAGATACATGCCACAAGGGCACGGAGTGAGATCTAATGCCCCTGTTTATCACACCATCCCATGCTCAAGACAACCAAGATTAGCACGATTCTGGGAGGGGCATGATGTCCTAAGGGGCTGGCGGCGATATTTGGCTAGTATTCTAGGACACTACTAAACAACTAGATCTAGCCTTTCTCACAGACTCTGATCTAGGAAAGTTTTCATCTTAATAGCAGAACCAGTAGATGTTCAGCTTGATCTTGTAATATGACCTGACATTAAGAGGATGTTTGATTCACAAATGGAATCAAAATGGGAATGAAAATCAGAATGGCTGAGAATCGGAATGGCCAAATCTCTCAAAACGTTTGGTTCATGATCGGAATCGGAATTGAAATCAAAATTAGAATGAAAAATTAAATCCATATAGGAGAGTAGGGATTGAGTTCTATATAGATTGAGCCATTTCCATCCCATCCCGAAATCAGAATCAAAATAGGACTTCTCCCAATCAAACGGTTAGAATGGGAGTTACTCATTCCGATTCCGATTCCAGACCCCCACTCCCTCCAACTAAACACCCTCTAAGATTTATGTGTTAGTAATTCATATTGAATTATATCAACATGTTTAAGCTCAGGATCGTGCTTTTCAATATACCAGAGGTTAACATGGGCAGAACATAAAGGCCTGAATTGTTAAGCAAACAAGATAAAGCAGTCTGCATGCATTTTTCCGTACGGGTGTTTGACAACCAAGGGGCACGTTTGGACAACTAATCACTCCACACATCTCTCCAGTGTAGCTGAAACTTGCTAAGCAGAGATGGAAAGGGAGAAGTAAGAGAAAATAGCCCTGCTGCACTCGCAATTCTAAGTTTCTCAAACCATATGCAGTTCATCAAAAAAGAAAAAAAATTAAGAAAAAAAGGCTTCAATTCATCCTGATGGCCCCTGTGGAAGATAATTTACCTTGTTACTTAGAATAGAACGGACAAATCAAACAGGACTCCTTAAAAGCTTGATCCAAACCACATGAGATATAAATCATGATCACTGGTGCAAAAGTCTCGTAACATCAAGCATGGTTTAGGAAGTAGATTGACATTTTACAATGCCCTGAATAATGTCATAAATTTACATGGCGTGGAATTCAAGAGTGGGAAGGAGGGTAGGAAGAAGTTACAGGGTTGGAGCTCTTTCAGCAGATCCTGAGATCACAGTAAGCAAATTGTTTCCAAATGGGTCACTTAAGTGCTTGGCAAGATTCTCCACAGGGCCTTCTCCAGTCACATAGGCCTGCAGGAAGAAACCAAGCATCGCAAACATGGCCAGTCGCCCGTTCTTGATTTCCTTCACTTTGAGCAGTGCTGCTTGGTCAGGATCATTAGCTAAACCCAAAGGATCAAATGGACCTCCTGGGTGGAGCTTGTCCTCCAAATTCTACAAAACAACAAGTTAAAAAACAAACAAAATGAGTGATTCAATCTCATTGAAGTACTGTGACAACTAACAAAAGAAAATTGAAAGGTCCCAAATCATTAATAGTGTGATTACATGGTGTTATTCAATCTTATTATCAATGGAAATAACAGCCAGAGGAGGAGCTTAATGGTAAAGAGTAAAGACTAAAAAGTGCTTATTTTGTTGTTAGGAGTTGCAGTGATTTTATTAGTAGTATTAACATGAACTATTTATAATTTTTATTAAATGTGATAGATGTTTCCGTAACTCAGCCAAAACTAGCAATATCTGGAATGAGGTAAGATGTTTAGTCATGATGGTAATACATGAGAGCAGTAACAAGTAACAAGAAGGTGCACTGAAAGATGAAATTTCTCTTACCAGTCCATTGGTAATTCGGTAATATTCAGCACCTCCTACAAGCACAACCTCAGCAATGACAGCAACAACAAGATTGATAGGAATGTTCTTTCCAAAGTAATTCAATGTGTTTCCATCAAGGAGAAGAGCACCAGTCTGAGGACCAGATGAATGCCAAACCAGATTTAGTCGAAGATACGAATATTCACAGGACTAATAAGAATTATGCAAAAAAACTACCTGAAGAACATCATGTAAAAGAACATAAAGACCACATAGCCCGTTTAAACAAACACTCTTCGTAGAGATCATGGGAAAGTCTTTTTTTTACTTTTTATAATATACATGGAGGAATACACTGCAAAAATTCACATGCCAGAGATGAAATTGAATTGCTTAATATCACGAGGCATATTTAGTGTACCTTGAACCAAACAGCCTCAGGTCCACAATTAGCACCAAATTTGTTGAAGGCCTCTGGAATAATGAAACCAGCAGCACCAAGCATGGCCCACCTTGCATGAATCAGCTCGTAAGCTTGGTATCTGCATCACAGTATGCAGCTATCAGTGTATATGTAGATAAAGGGTGTATCATCAAGTTTACACACTGTAATATTAGCAATGGCTTAGCCCAATAGAAAGAAAGCAAAAAGGCATATATGCCACGAGAGAACCAAAATGCCTAGATGCCACAAGAGAGGTTTTCTTCTTCCCAAAAAGAATGTCAAAGAATTTTACTAGTTGGTCTCTCTAAGGAGTTATTACTAAGAAAAGAAATAAAGTAGAACATTTTAATATTTTAAATAGGAAAATATCCAAAATATGCCTACAACAATCTGACGGGGTCTAATTACTGGAAATAAAAAATTTGCAAGATTGTTCACGTACTTGCTGAAATCTTCCGGTTTCTTGCTTAGCCCAAAAGGATCATAGCCATAACTGCAAGGAGAAAACAGCACAAAAGACCATTAGCGTATTTCATAACCTCTACTTTCAACGTGGCAAATTCCAGTGAGTAATTCTCAGCATCCAATTAAGCATATCATGAATTAACACATGGTCTTGGATTTCATGACTCTTCGACAAAAGGAAAAAGCACCTTTGGCTCCTGAAGTAGTGCTTTATATATTACACGTTAATAGCCTTTTGCTTTTGATTTTCCAAAGCATTTCCCAAAGTCTAACAGAGGCGCAGGTTTAGTATTCCTTTAATATTCTCTTTTTCATGGTATTCCACATACTATCTTGACTATTGGAATTGTACACATCTCTAGTATTAAATTACTTTTTCAAACAGCATAGTTGCCCAATTAATTTAAATCACAAATATGTAACAAAACAATGCATATTGATCTAACATAGAGAAGCACAGCAACTTTCAATATCTTCAAGATCATTGGTACATGGAATCTTTTTGATTGACAATTTTAGATTATACAGAAAATCACAGCAAAACAAGCTAAAGTCAGTTTTCGGGCAAGACATGAAAGTTGCATTCCATTTGTTAGACATAAGAGAAAAAGTTATGATATCTCAACTTAATTTACTGAATTAGAATTTATTTCATTATAAGATATGTAAATATATATCTCTTCATGATTGTTTACTAAAGGTTTATCATACAACTATATGAGCATTACTTTTTATCCTTAATTTATATTCCTCCATCCTAAGCAATTATTCCTCATTAATATTAGATTATTCTTCACTTGAGTTATTTCTAGAATGCATTTTCATAAAATTATGGATGTAAGATAAACCTGCACCTCAAGTGATTGCAGTACATATAAAAGGAGTCACATTATAAGCATGATAATATCAAATGCACTGGCCTTCAGCCTTCTTTCTTCTTTCTTTCTTTTCTTTTCTCTTTGATTTTTGAAAAATCCATCTAGGGATGCTGATTCCAAAACAGTTTGGCCAAGGCTTGATAGTTATGATTATAAATCTATCTATAATGGATGGAAGATTTATTTTGGCAAAATCTCACCAGTTCATCAATAGAGGAAAATTAGGTATAAGGCATACCTTAACCATTATCAACTGAGGATCCATATAACAAGCATCTTTAGTTTAAGTTGTTAACATATAAGGTTTATGCAAAAGACAACCTAGCGAAATGTTAACATACTTTCACACTTAACATGGATACTTGACTGCGAAGTATAGACAATGTTATTTGTATTATGTCAGCTTGCCATATATATTTTTTTTGACTTAACTATCCATGAACCTCATATTGATATATATTTAGATTTGGAAGAATTAGTTAAGATAATGATGTCTTTTGATAACGGTTGGAGACAATGAGGGACCCTCTATGTAACACTCTTAATCCTTCAAATCCCAACCAAAGAAGTATTTAATGTTAGGTCACCTACCCAAATACTAAGAATTTTCACTTATATGATGGGATTATTTTCCACTACCCCTCTATCTCTCTTAAAAAAATATATTCATCACCTACAACCCTGGTCAATCTCTATCTTTATCTACTATGATTTTTTTAACCATATAGATTCTATGCAGTCAAAATAACTTTATAATTTATATAATAATATATAAATCAAATGCCATGTATGGAAGCTACCATCCCAATGCCTCTTTCCTAGTCTTCCACTCTTCCCATATGTATATATGAAACATTAGGGGAAGAGAATTGGGATTGGAGGGAGGGGGGTTTGCATCAGGATTTTTGGGGGAGTTGGTGAGGCATGCAGGTGAGGGGAAGCAAGCAAAGGTGGAGAGAGCCCTCCCTCCAATCCCAATTCTCTTCTCCTAATCTTTCTATTAGAGATTCATATGTACATATGGGAAGAGTGGAAGACAAGGAAAGAGGCATTGGGATGGTAGCTTCCATATATGGCATTTGATTTATATATTATTATATAAATTATGAAGTTATTTTGACTGCATAGAATCTATATGGTTAAAAAAATCATAGCAGATAAAGATAGAGATTGACTGGGGTTGTAGGTGATGAATATATTCTTTTAAGAGAGATAGAGGGGTAGTGGAAAAAATCCCATCATAGTGACAATTCTTGGTATTTGGATAGGTGACCTAACATTAAATACTTCTTTGGGATTTGAAGGATTAAGAGTGTTACATAGAGGGTTCCTGTCTCCAACTGTTATCAAAAGACATCATTATCTTAACTAATTTTTCCAAATCTAAATACATATCAATATGAGGTTCATGGATAGTTAAGTCAAAAAAAAAATATAGCAAGCTGGCATAGTACAAATAACATTGTCTATACTTCACGGTCAAGTATCCATGTTAAATGTGAAAGTATGTTAACATTTCGCTAGGTTGTCTTTTGCATAAACCTTATATGTTGCATATGAGAAATCCTTAAAATAGTTTAAGTTGTTTTTCAACAAGAAAACAATGCTTCAAATTTTGCTTGACTATGAATATTTAGAAATGCTAGCAGATGAAACTTAGCGATCGAAATCAAGCATCTTTCAGAACACCAACAGAGCAAACTATCAACTAAAATATGAATCTTTAAACCACTAACAGGGCTTTGATAGTGTTCAACTGATTGATAAACCCAACAGTTCTTAATTGAAATGTGATGAATTAAGTTGTAAGTGAAAAAAATTAGGCCACCAAGTCACTGTACAAGCATGCAACCATTACATATGTAAAGCAGAGGCTAGCAATGACTTACTCTCCTGGTACTTCTCCGGTGAGGTACTCCGGGACCTCCGAGCGATCCAACAGGCCTTCCGGCAAGAAAATTCTTCTGTCAGGACCTGCCAACCATATTACCACATGCACCATAACGAGTATTTTTCCAAGTGTAGTTTCACCAAACAGCTAAAGAAGAGTATGGATTCAGACACCAACGGAACCCAAAACCAAACGTAAGAGAAGGGAAGTTAAAGAGTCACTCACCATACCACTTGGCAAGCTCGTCGCTGGCCGGAGAGACAGCGGCAGGCTTCGTCTTCGGAGGGGGGGCAGCAGCCTTCTTCCCGGAGAAGAGCGCAACAATCTTAGAAGATCCAGCGTTCGATGGTGCCGGAACTGCGCGAGCTGCAGCCTTGGAGTTCAGTGGGGCGCCGAGCATCTCAGACACTCCCAAGAAGGCTGGAGCGGTTGCCGCTGCGATGGATGCCATGGCCTCTTGGCCCAAGATATCTGGCCAGCAAGAACTCAACCAGGAGAACTAATGGCTGTTGAGAAGAATGCAATGTGCGTCGAGAGAATGAGACGGTGGCGAGAGGGACTAAATGGTTGGAATGGTGGATGTGGTAGGGCCACGTGGAAGTTGGACTCCATGGCTACGATTGGTTGGGATTCCAGGGGCGCAATCTATTGTGAGGATTTGATTGGGTTCGCCGTGATGACGTGGTAGATGATGGTGCTGACGTGGAACAATTTTGGCCTCAGGTCTTCCTCCTGTCGGATAGAGTGGAAAGTGATGAGCAAATAGGGAGATAACAGGGAGACGGGCCAGAAAGCATAGTTGAATAACCGCATCGTTGATGTCCTCTATCCAACTCCTAACATGTCATCTGCCCATAGACTAGATAGTATTTCTAGTAGTTTTTGGCTTGTTATCTTTAGTGTCACTGCTACCGCACCCTCTTGCAGTGCTGAATTTTTTCCATTCACCTGCAGACAATACTAATTCTTGTTTTGGTTCATGTTGAATCTTCTGATTTTTAGATAGATAGTTTATGAGTGAGACAGAATACCTCCATTGCAAACCATAAAACCAATTGAAATCAAATAGTTATTTGCTAACTGTTCACCACAACATCAAGAACTCTAGCTTCAGTCAAAAGAGAGAAAAAGAAAACCACCAACGAGTCTTGCTCGTCTGCTGCTAGTCCATGGAAATATTCTATGATGGTCGCCCACATACACATGGTTGTAATCAGAATGAGACCACATGATGAAGTATCAGCAACCCTTTGCAAGATCATATGATAAACTAGCAACACTTAAAAAATTCTAATGGAAACTATATACTTGCTCATTTGGTTAGCTTCCAAGCCATTGGTGTAATAATGTAAAGCAGAATGTTCACTCAAATTTCCTTGCAAATAGCGCCGCAAAATCACCATCTTCCCCTATCTAGTTAGCAAGAAGTAATCCATCTGCTACAACCACAATGGCGCACTTGCATGCAGCACCAAAGCTGATCACTCGACTCAGATACCCTCCGTCAAACAATCTACTGCCCTAATAAATAGAATTTTAAATGCTCCTCTAATAAATTTCATGCAAACAGTACAGCCACCCAAAATATGTTCTTGAAACAATTTGCACACCAGTTATAGCAAAGAATAATAACAGAAGCAAGCACAAGCATCCACATTGTTTAAGACAATACCTCAGTAAATAGTGACATTAATGAATATTAAAAATAATATGGAGCACAACTGACATATATTCACAGGCAATGCATAAAGATATTATCTAGGGCACCTCCGAAAGCAAGTACAGCAATCAATATGCTCCCAAGGATCATCATGTTACAATGGTATTATCATCCTGGAGCTGGTGATCTCAAAAGACTGATAATAGAAATATGGGGTAACATTACTAACCATGGGAAATATTGCTCGGTTGGAATTGATGGTAAAATGCAATTCCGATTTAAATCACTTAAATCTAACCCTTCCAGGAATTAGGAGGAGAAATTAAATGGGCGGAAGCAGAATCAAGAGGCAAAGATGGGATAAGAAATTCATCAAAATGATGCATTTCAGGGCTTCCACTTCAAGTACAATAACCATCGAGCAAACTCTGGATGGATGCTTGCACAGGAATCTTGGGCAACAGGGTCACTTATTTTTCAGATTCATCATTACAGACCCTGTCATGGATGACTAAAGAGGCCAATATATTGAACGTAGATTTAAGAGGTACGATTCTGCTTATCCATAGATTTTATAATATGCGCCCTGCTTCATTAAGAAAAATAATAAGCCAAGCATCAAGTTACTATCTGGTATATGTTCACCAAATTAGGTTTATATGCAGCAGGAACTAAATAAATATACAGGTCATAAATCCTAACCAACCATTAAATGTATCAGCTAATAAGCTAAAAGCTAACTATATAGTGAACTGCAATTAACACATATCTTTGGCAACATAAAGGATCCTAGTGTCTTCAACCCACAGCTGCAGTACATTTGTATGTCCAAGATAAAGCATTAGTTCGAATGCTGGTAACACCTAGATATTCCTTTTCTTCAGAATTGATTCATCTCCACTTCTCAATCTCTCTTGAAGTTGCTTCAATTAGCTTTTTGGTATTTACAACAAGCTCATCAACCAAAGCACCAATATGCTCTCTGAATTTGTAAAGGAAAAGAAAGATGTTACTATAGCTTGAAACACACATGAATGTGATCATGACAACAAGAAATGCTGACAGTTTCATGGAAACTAAAAAAATTACAGCAACAATGTACATGGATAAGATCTACAAAAGATGTAAATCACATAATAAACATGAAAATATGAAATTTGCACTGAGTAATCACACATTGAATCATTGATGATAGAACTAGATGAATGCCTTCACAATGCACTAATACTGAGTGGGAGAAAATTTTTTGACGATGATAATTAGTTAATACAACTTACTGACTTCAGAAAAGTGGTAGAAAGTGGGAACAATATATGTGGAGCAGAGCAGGCATGAGAAAGCAAAAATTTGACCTTCGAACTTGTTGCGGAAGATTCCCGATCGCGTACGGATACCGTTCAAGCGGATTGGAGACCACCAGAGCGGTGTTCCTACAAAACAAATCCTACGTGTGCCCACTATACCTGTGCCTTCTTGTGATTTCCTCTCCTTCTCTTCTGTTGCGCCAGATTCCTGACTTGATCGTTGGAAGATCCTCGCCGGAGCCAATTCCGGTCGAGACTTGCTTTGCAGGAACGCCGCTCTGGTGGTCTCCAATCCGCTCCAGCCGTATCCGTACGCGGTTAAGAATCTTCCGCAACAGAACTCATCTAGGAGTAGCAAGTACCTTGAAAGCATCTTCATAAACTAATATTGGATTTAATCGCACAATGTAAAACCTGTTTTACTGTCTATTATATGAATATAGTTTGACACCAATAAGCCTTGTCCGATCCAATAAGGCTAATTTGACCCAAGTACATGGCATCCCCTTTTCTCCCCATTATTCAGAGTATCTGTTATATCCACAAGAAGGTTAAAGATGAACAAGAAACAAAAAGATTCACAAATGTTGGAGACAACCTATATGGCATCCCAAGTAACAGTGGCATATTAACATAAAAAATCGTAATATTAAACTACATATCATCCAAAATGCAAATTGACTGAATGTAGGAAAGATATAGGTCCATATGCAATTTTTATTCTTGATTGAGTTTACTTTGGATTTTTCAATTGCTGATTTTGTTCAAGATAATTATATATAGCAAGGAGTAACACTAGTACTAGAATCGAACAAAAGTGAAGACAAATAGTGAATAGGTAAATCCAAGTCACAATGTTCTCCTTGGGAAACATGATCATAAATTTGAGAGAAGAAATACACATTAGCCAATAAATGAAAATCATTATGATGCCAAGATAAAATGATTTCCAGGTTAGGACAGTACTTACTGTGCTGGGAGATTTTTCGTCCCTTGAAACAGCTTGCCTACATTTGTGTATCTTTGGTTCTCGTCATAGGCAATTCCTTTTCCCATTCCATAACCAAAACCCAGACCTATTCCACATCCAGCACCAAGTCCAAAGCCAAACTGTAAACCCGGAAATCCAAGCCCTAACCCTGCACCTGGTTTTTCAAATAAATGGAAAAAGGAAAATGGAGCCACCCACATCAATAAATTGAGCAAAATATTGTTACAAAAGCATTTAATCTTATCCAGCTCTCAGACATGATAGTCTGTCAAACCAATTTCATACAAAACTTCCTGAAAAGAATAAAAAGCTCTTCAACTTTACCATATAGTAGAGAATAATCATTTGCATGGATTACCTATATACTTAATTTAAAAAAGAGAATTTGACATTTAATCTACACTTCTTCCTATTGCTTTTAGTCAAGAATCATCTACTTTTTAGCTTGTATTATAGGCTGCAAAAATGCAGCAGAGCAGAAGCAAACATGCAGAAACTAAGCAACACAGGATTTGCAAGAAGACAGTTAGGCTAGGAAAGGGGGAAAGAAAGGTCTTCTCGATGAAACTTTTGTAGTTTATGGTTAATAGGTGGTACTTATGGGAAGACCACTCCAGTGAAAAATCAAGTAGCTCCGAGCCTCAGATAGATGTACCCATGGGAAAAAACAACCAACCAATGCATCATAAGCATGTAGACATCTTAATCACATGCGTGCTCATCCCATGATTAGCTCTACAACTTTTGCTGAATCCTGGGATACAGGGACGATCCCAGTGTTACAGGACATGGTTATGGATAGCAACAAGGAGAAAAACAGCACCAAGTGTCATGATCCCCAGGACAACATCATGAATGTCAGTGCCAGGTGTCATGTCTCAATAAACATACATGTATAAGCACCTATACAGGAATATTAAGGTTTTAAGGAGTTAAATATACAAAAGAAGTAAATGGAGAAACAGAGAAATAATGAAAAAAATAGTATTCCATGTTACCATCTTATAGTAGTCAAACAGTCATGTCAAAGGTATTCGGCATTCCAAGTAATAAACTCTAAAAGCTTTTGAAATGATACCGCAGTATCATGTATGAGCCCAGACAAAATAAATTGTAGATACAAGATATATATGAAGAGCATAAGTTGAAAGACAAACTGATCAGAATGTGATGGTTTATTGGTTTCATCATTTTATGTTGAAATCAAACAAGCATGAATCTAACATCTAGAATCTATATAAAGTTGTTGAAAACTTAACAAAGTTATGCTACATATGGAAATGAGCCAAAAATAGTTAGGAAATGGGTCAGTTTTGTCCTACAAAATTTTTGGGATAGAATTCGCATGTCAATATAAAAGCAACTGCCATCTTTTTTTTTTTTTTTCCTAAGAGTGAATGTTTTCTACTAGAAATGTTTTTTGAGAAAAAAATGATAGAGAACTCAACAAAACAACAACAAGGATAAAATTTCCATACCATCATTTTTATTCCTAATCTAATTTCAGAAAATGGTAAACCATACCATGATGTCCCATAGTGACCCAATTGGCATCGCATCACCTCAGGTTTGAAAAATGAGTGTTATAAGATACCATTAGATGCCAGGGAGAATCATTAAGTGTCTAGGACAAAACTGGGAGTATCTATTCTTTGTTGGTTTTGACTCATCACTCCAAAAGTGTGATAGACTTTACAAAACCAAATGCAATACGACAACACTCAAGAGACAGCAAAATAGATGAGTCATGTATGCTTTTATACTTGAGCAGAAACGGCATTACCCTTTACCAACTTCAAGCTTGAGTTCAACTAAAGATATGTAAAAATGAAAAAGAAAAGATGCCATTTGGAAGCCCCTTGGTTCAATTCTCAAAGAGCTTTTCCTGCAATATAATTAGGGAAACATAGTGCCAAATCCTGTTGGTCTTAGACTTTGGCACTCATAGGATTTTCAGAAGAAGTAAAAGTGACAAATAAATGAAAGAATAACCCTGAAAAAGTGTATCATTTTGGTCAAAAGTGAAGTCTCGCACTTTTTTGCTGATGCATATGAAGTACTCAATGGAGATATGTTCTGATATTATTGGGAGTCAAGAAGAAAACTATAGGTCAAGATTGAAAGTCTAATGATTGAACTAATAAATTTGTGATAAATTGTTTAGATTGTAAGAACCATCACTTGGCATTTATCACATCCATCATGTCACACGGTTAGAGAGTGATCACTTACCGATCTGGAGCACCCACTTCACAAAGAATATAAAGTTTTTTAGGTGCACATGAAGGTGGAGAACAACCCCATGAAGTGGGGAAGCAATTAATATGGCAAAGATCAACTATAAAAAGACAAATGGGTTAAGGTAAATAAAAGTAGCACATCATACCATCTGATGAGCAGTTCAAATGAATTCTTGTTGGTCATTAAAGAGATAGCTTATTCGTTTAATATCAAAAGTATAAAATTAAATGAGATTCAACTGTTGTGCAGCCTAGTAACTTGAACAAGGCTTCAAGCACTCAAACAGCTTTACTGAATAAACATTTGAAATGAGTTCCATTTAAATCTATGCCTGTATTCCTTTTTTTTTTTCAGTGATTTCTTATTGATCATTTCAGAGATGGACTCTTAGTCCAAATCCAAAGTATAAAGATTCATGCCTCATAAATCTGAAGAAACCAGCAAACTGAGTTACATTTGAATCTATGCTTGCATTCCTTTTTATAAAAAACTCGCGATATAGCGCACTAATCTTCAAAAGACGTAGATATTCTTGTCGTTGGAGTCAAACATCAACTAGATCTCGAAAAGCCAGGTTGAAAGAACAAAAGCAGACTGCTGAATACAAACATGTAATGGTGGTTGCAATACAACAAGTGGAATAGCAATATAGGTAAAGGGCATTTGAACAAGAGCTGCTAAGAAAAATTAAGCCTTTTCCCCTCTCCGACTGAGATATAGAAACATAAATGACAAGGAACTGTCTATATAGATTTAGATCATGAGTTAGATATTCAAATGAATAAATTATGAAAAATTATTGTCTAGGGTCTTTGCCCTTTAACTATATTAGACTCACATGACATCCCATACTATATAACACACAGATTCCAGCATGTCGCACTCTAATATATAAGTTCATGGTCTGTTTGGGCGCTCAGCAGTGATGTCACCATGATCTCTCCTTCAACGAATGAGTACAGTAAAATAAGGAAGAAGTTTGAAGGATTAGGGAGGTTGATTGCACCAGCAATCCATACAATTTTTGGAGATTTAAAAAACTGTTCTCTAGGTGGCTCTCAGCATTATCAAAATAGTAAAATATGGATTGCTGATGACCAGCATCACAGTTTCAGATACTTCATCTTTCCTCGGCACGCTCTTCTCAACCATTACCCAATTGTCACAATATGTGGGAGCCATCTTGCGTGCTCAGCTAGTCATGCATCCAAATAAGCCCCATAAAAATCCCAAGATGTAGCATATTGTTTAACTATCTTCTCTCCCTAGCTGATGTAACCTCTATTTCTTGATGAGTCTATGAATTATGATGCACGGAAACCATATAGATGACTTGCCACACTGCATATAATACACACTCGTTAGACGCAAACAAATGTAAAAATCCCAAATTGAAACCCGAAATATCTCCAAAGTCAACTTTAAAGAACAAATCAAACTTGAGTTGTGATCATCCCCTTCTATAGCAATCAATCCTAACAAACTATCTCAGCGATTCCGTAACCACTCTACTTCTTGCACAATCGTCCATTAGGGTTTCTGCAGAAAGCAATCTACAGCTTGCTAATGTTTGAACTACCCAAGTTCGGACGACTAATTTTTCCGTCAATCTCGTGAAATCATGACATGATTACCCTCAAAGCCCATGATCACTGATCAAACCTTTCGACTCCTGAATCCTTTTCAAGAAAAAGCATCAAAAAAATATTTTTTTTCCCCAGAATCCGTACTTAATCCTATCCAAGCATCCGTCAAAAGCAAGAGAGAAAGAGAGGAGGTTATTTTTTCAAGGAAAAAGAAAAAAAGAAAAAGGAGAGGAGAGAGGGGTTGGGAGCGGACCACCGAAGAGGCCAACACCGAAGCCGGCACCGCAGCCGGCGCCGAAACCGAAGGCGGGACCGAGTTTGCCGAGATCCTTCGACTTGACCTCCGGTAGCTTCCACAGGATACCCTTCTCTCCGCCACTCATCTTCGCTTTCCTCCCCCGGCGTCTCCTTCTCGTCGCCTGGCTTCACTTCTGTCGGAGAGAAACAACTAGCAGCCTCGGAACCCACGAAGCACGTTTATTGAAGAGCACGGGCCCTTAAATTTTGGTTAAAGCCAACTCGTTTTAGAAATGGTTTTTGTTTCTTGGGAGGAAAAAAAACGTTTTTTTTTTTTTTAATTTTTTTGATTGTTGGATGATTTGTTTTTTAAGACCTACTAACATAACAACCGCAACGGGGTGGAAATTAGATCCTTGCTAATTTACTAAATAAAATACTAGCGAGAAACAATTAACTAATTATCACGTGAACTTCCTTTTCTAATGAAAAATAAATTCACGTGTGTAGCCAATGAGAAAACCGGATTTTTAATATTTTTCGACATCATTTTGAGGGAAAAAAAAAACCTTGCAGAATGAATTTTAAATATTTTCTATTTAGATGCCATATTTAAAAAAAAATATCATATGGATAATCAAATTTTTTATTTTTTTATTTAAGTATTTTATTCCAAAAAAAATTGTGAAAAATTCAATTTTTTTTTTTAGGCGTCGTTATTCAAGAAAAAAGATGCAATGTAGAAATTTTTTTAATATTTTCTATTTATGCATTATATTTCAAAAAAAATATCGTAAAGAGTTGAATTTTTCCTCTTTAGCCCAATGAAACTTATATTCTTTGAACTATTTTTTTAATAATTCAGATTTAAGCTTTATGTTTCAAAAAAAAAAATTGTAAGGAGTTTAATATTTTTGACGTGTATAGAAAAATTTATATTTCAAAATATTTTCCTTTATTTCTGGATTCATTAGCTGTTTTCTATTTTTTTCTCAAAGATTCGTACGGATTTAAGAAAAAATTTCTTTTTTATACGCCAATCAGGGGGTAAGAAAAAAAAACTCTCCATATTACATACTTGTGCTTGGACTTTTATTTTTTTTTCCTAAAGTCATATATTTTCCTTTATTTGCTTATCTTTTCTATGAGTTTTCCAATTTTTATTAAATTTTGGAGAGGACTTTAGCTTCCTCAATCCTCCCTGTTGAATATACAGAGAGAAACAGAAATAACAGTAGTTAAATGTTGATCATAATATTATATTAGTCAATAATAATACTATCAAAATAGGTTAGCCTAATCCGATCCGGTCTGCCTACAAGGACCTAAAATTTGATGGGCCGAATCGGACTAGACCCAGCCAAAAAATGGAACACAATATAGCTGATCCAGCCCAACCCTTTAAAGGTCGTAGGTCGGATCGGGCCAGCCCATGAATCTTGAACCTCAAATAACTAAAAAGTGAATAGTAGCAGAGAGCCCGAGTGAAGGAGAGCCTCGAGCGGTCGAGCCTAAAGAGTGGAGAGAAATCGGGAGAGCCTGAGAAAAGGCTGGAGGCGGTGCGAATTTGGCTTGGAGAGTGGAGAGATCAAAAGAGCATGAGGAGGAGGAGCCGTGATCGAATTTGACTCGGAGGTGGCGATGCCTCGAGCAATCGAGCTTGGAGAGTGGAGAGAGATCGAGATAACCCGAGGAGAGGCAGCGCGGATCTAACTTGGAGAGTAAAGAGACCGAGAGAGCCCGAGGAGGAGGAGTTGCGATCGGATTTGACTCAGAGGTGGTGGCGCCGACGATGAGAAGGAGAAGGAGGGGTTCGTCCGAAGGTTGGATGGAGGGGCATCCGTCAGCAGAAGAGAAAAAGGGACCAGCATATCTTGATTCGTGATCGGACTCAAAGGCTGGAGGCAGCTGCACCGGCGATGAGGAGGAGGGGGATCTGTAGAGTTGGGAGGTGAAATGGAGAGGAACCGGCAGAGACGGTCATCCTGCTGGTCTGCGGCAGCGGCCGACGATGTGGGGTAGCAGGGCTCATAAGTCAGGGATTAAAAAATAAATATTTTTTTTTTAAATTTTTTTTAAAGTTTTCATGGTTCATCTGGACTAGTCCGGCCCAACTCATATCGGCCCTTGGGCTGATGTGGGGCAGGCCAAACAGGTCTGGTTGTTATTTGGACTATTCATATGGCAGTCCAGCCCATCCTATTTATAGGATTGGATCGGGCTGGCCTTGTGGGCCAAGCTCATTTTGACAGTCCTAGTCAATAACAAAAAATTTTATCAAAAAAGTAATAACAACTTAAGTGCCATCTTAATATAATAATCAGTGTAAAATGAAAGATAATAGTTGATAATTGATATTATATATTTAAAGTAAGTAATGAAAAAAAATATTTAAAGGATGTTTGGTTGGGGTCTGGAATGAGAGTGAGTGATTTTTATTTTAATTGTTCGATCAGAGAATTTTTTTTTCGATTTTGATTTCAAGATAAAATGAGAATGATTCAATTCTCTTAAAATTTAATTTTATTTAATTTTTTAAAATTTAAATTTAAATTTTTATTTTAATTTTAATAAAAAATTAAATAATTTAAAAAATATCATCATTCTAATTTTTATTTTGATTTCAGCCGTGAACTAAATATTTTGAGGTGGCGCCATCATTCTAATTTTTATCCTGATTTCGGTCACGAACGAAGCACCTGTCAAGATTTACAATTTATATTATTGAAAATAATTTTTATCTAACGTGCAGTGGTTAGGACATATGATAACATTATCGTCTATCATTGACCAGTACTCTCCATTATAATAAAAAATAATAATCTCTCTAAAAGTAACTGCTATTATAATAGTTTTTAACATTTTTTAGAGGTTAAAAATTTTTTTTAGACCTATCATATGTGGTAGGCTTTCTAAAATGTCCATCCTTTGCAACTACCCTAGTCCTAAACTTGTAGGAGACTTTTACAATTATCAATTTATATCTTAGAACCACGTCCGGACCTACTCGCTTCTCTTTATCAACCGCCATCCATCTATGAAAACTACATCTGATTTGTAAGACTAACCTACCAACTTATCAAAATCTTCTCTAATTAGATTGTGGAGAATCCATAACCCACAACACTTTCTCAAAAGTACTGATTATCCATCACTCTATTTATAATAAGGTTTGTCTATCATTGCAACATCCAACGCTCGCTTTAAGAGTTGTGCAAGTGGATGAGCAACAAAGTTGAAAGCACTTTGAGATGTGTGTGGTGGCTGATCCGATGGTGGATGGGCACAAAGTTAGGGGAATCCTTCTTTCACATGAAGGATACAACCACAATCCATATATGTGTCAGTTATTAGAGTGGGTTCAGGCTTTGGAAAGAAATATGATATGTGAAAAATAAGCAAGGGAAAGTTAACATGGGCTCAAGATCATCATATCATTTTATTTAGTCATTCTTAGTTCTTACCAATTAACAACATTTAGGTACTAGAAATGTAGAAAAACATGATGACAATGTACCTTCTCCGCATTGCGTTTCTATGTTAAAATTTAATCAATATCTGGACCTATAATAAAGACTAAAGCATCACCCAGTAAGGGAACATCAAAGAAAACATAGACAGAAGACACAAAAATACCTCAAGTTAATGCGTGCCTTTTACTCTTTCTATCAGAGAGAATACAGAATATGAAAATAAGAAGAAAAAAAAAAAGGCTATAAATTGGAACTTTAGAGGTTTTTCTGTTCTTTCCATCTTTAAATTTATCCCACTGCCTCAGAATACCAATTGACAATTTATCTTGCAAGCTAACAACACTGCATGTTACATTATGATGTTTTAAAGCTCGTGTAACCTTCATCATGTTGGAAGAATTTCAAAGACTAGGCAAACACAAGATGACAAAAATCTTCCAGTCAATAAAAACAAAGAATGGTTCATAGACCTCGACTCATCTTGACTAACTCAAACTTGGTATTCAAGAGTATCAAGCAGATGGTAAATGAGATATTTCATTCATTAGCAAAGTGATATGTAGTCAATGAAAGACATTTGATAACACTCCAGGTAATTTGGAACGAGTTTCATTGAACTTTCTAGCATATATAGCAAGCCGATCAGCAAGTTTGTTTGCTCGAGGAGATATAACAGAATAAAGACTTGGCAAATCTCCCACAGATTTTTTCCATTGTACTAAATGGTGCTTCTGATGTGCCATCGTGGAGAGGTTTTGTCACTGATCATGATGCACAGCATATGACTATCAGTAAAGAACATTATATTTTCACTCCTGCGCCTAGCACTACCTTTATGCCATGAAGAATAACTTAGTCTGTTTACAGAGGATACTAAGATATAGCAGGTTCTGCATATCCTTGCACAGTTGCATTTTTTGGGGATGTCATTCTAAGTTTGCATCAGCTGAGCAAAGAGTGAGGCATCAAATATCATGTTGAACAAAGAGAGAACCATGTTTCCTTTGCTTCAAACTTCACAGGAAACAGTGAGGATATTACTGGCAAACATAGCCTGCCTTCTTCTACTGCACTAGTCACTCCTGTAATGTTTGAAGTCTTAAATGCTTGTACTTCTGCTCTATATTGGCAGACCTTGCACATTCTGTTAAGCCTTTGGCTGCAAGTGTCTTCAGGATTTCAACCCCTTCTTGCAGAGCTGAATCAATCTGGCTCAAGCAAGACAATGCATTAAACAAAATAAGACTCCATTAGGTAGCAGAACGAAGAAATCAGTTGTCAAAGTTTACAATCTGGATTTAGCAAAGAGACGCTAGCAGAGAATCTGTGAGACACTGCCAAAGAACTTTTACCATGGATAGAACTCTTGTTTTCACTTGCCAAAGAAGACCATATTTTTAATGTATATTAGATATGAAATATACATCAAAGTTTCATGCGGTAAGAATTATAAAAGGGTATTTCACTAAGCAGATATCGCAGAAAAATTCATTTCATAAATGCAGTTTCAGTTCACATCAATGCAATCCATGAAATTTTATCACTCGAAGCACCAAGAATCATCAGTTTCTGTGAACTAGTGCATGCTTTACACAAAGTAGACTCTAAGTCAAGCCATCCCACAAAATCATGCTTTAGGATCAAATTCTAAAGTCGAATCAAATTAAGGATTTACAATAACATAATTATAAGCTTATTACCACCATGCAAAAAGGTTATACTGGTTGAGGGAGACTTGACATAGAAACTTTTTTTTACAGATAGCAGTAGCAGGATATAAGACCCATTGATCAATGGTATCTAACAAACAAAACTAGTGCTGAACTTACTCTCTCACGGGCTGTTCTGTTGAATTTCTGGAGCAGAAAAGCCTTAGGATCCATTTGTCCTGGTGGTCTTCCAATTCCTTAAACCAATGAGGTACCTGGTAAGTACTCCATCATCAACATAATTTTTTTCAAACAGAAAAGATCATTTGCAACTAGAATACCAACCGATTCTTAATCTCCCAAATTCTCTGTTCCCCCGAAAATGGTAGATGACACTCCTCAGCCTGACAAATGAAAAAATTTATAGGCCGCAATTTTATATATATACTTTCCACAAAAAAATTGTATGGGGGGTGTGAGAGGCTACCATCATTATCAAAGCATTTTACAACTAAATGAAGTTTTATATGTTCAATTATAGAAATAAAAATCAAAATTAATAAAAGGAAGAAAAATAACAAGTTGATCTAAGGGTTCCAAACTGCAGAAATTTTGCTTTTAATCTGCTCTAAACATCACCACTAGTTGTAATGTCAACTCCTCAAGCCTCTGACGGTGAGGCTGCCAAGGAGGCCCTCTTCTTAGATGTCTGTCCCCAAAGAAAAGGTTTACCAGTGCACAATCCATCGCTTTGCTTCTGACCTGACCTAGATACCTGATGTGGATCTGATCTCCTCTCCACTGCATATTTACTAATTGCAACGTGCTTGTTATGGTCATTGCTATCGCTTTTATCACAGGTTGAGAAGATGCATGACCAGTTGTTATATCACACTACCAGAGAACGATGGTGAGGATACAAAATGAGGGAGGATGAGAAAATGATGTCATCTCAATGTCGCAGGTTCAATTCCTCATCTATGTGCGTACCATACAACATCTTGCAGGGAATTGTTTGCAGCATGAATATATGAAAGCAACTAGAAGTTTGCTGTGTTGGTACCCTTTATGGCGTCCATGTCCTCCTCTTGGTTGTATACGTAGCACTCCGCATGGCAAGTCCATATCATCATACATCTACAATTATAGGGCAGAATACATTATTCTTCCGTATAGCATCACAAACATAGATAAGTTAAAACTGAATTTTAAAAAAGTATGTCAAAGTTAGGATATTACCACAATAACACGATTCAGAGGCAGTTTATAATATGCTGCAAGTGGTCCAGTCTGCAATAATTGCAAACAAAATGAAAATTAAAAGTAAGTCACTTTCCTTTTCTTTTGAGGATACAGTGGTTATCACCACCACTCATCTCTGAATCCGAGACCTCTCGCTAGGAGAGATGGGTGCCAACCAGCTGCACTACCAACTGTTGCCCACCTTCAAGAGGTTGTTACAAGCCTAAAAAATATCTTTTTAGGTGATTTAATTATATTTATGTAAATCTAGGATTCTAAATTGCATACATCTAGAATAATTCCAGAGTGATCAAATATTAATTCTCAATCATCTTCAAGCTCTATACATGCCAATTTTATATCAAGAAGGGACAGTATCTCTTATCTCAAGATAAATAATTAAGACAGCCTCCAAGCATGTTCAAAAATAAAAGAACTTGAAAAATAAATGATATAAGAAAAGCATATATCAATTCAGTATCTTTAGAAATTCCACTCGTGATAGAATGAGATATTGACATCCGCATAATAATGTGGACGATGCTCTATGCATAGCTAGTCATGTGAAATTGCTTTTTCCTTCTAATTCACTCATTGCTTATAAAAGGATAACTAGAAGTGTCTTTCATCATGCACCTTGCATTCTATAACTCTCTTATAGGGAGATCAATAATTGCGTTCCACAAGTATATAATTGGAACCAAGGTTTATCGTCTCGATAATGGACCCTGTACCAATACCATGCTAGTACAATATCGATAAGCATGATACAGAGGTTGGCCCTGCATGCCAAGACTTTGTAAAACCTCTATACCAAGGCTCGGTTTTGTACCAGCATGATACACCCAGTACAAGGTGGTCCACACCAGTATAGTGAATTTTGGTTGCAACATTATTGACACTCAACCCAAGGTTGTTAAAAAGGTTTAACAGTCACCTAACACCCTTTACTTCCCAAGTGGTTAGTTATTTTTATGCATTTAAACAGAATACTAAATGTCCGCAGAAAAGTAGTGATGCAAAAAGTAATCACGAACGTAAAAAGTTAAAAACTATTAAATCTAATAACTTGCCTTGTTCGAAACTACTGGATCATCATTATGGGATAACCTTATATCAGCTCAAGAAGTAAATAAGGAATGATAAATTGGTATGTGCAAGGACAAGAAGATAGAGCAGGTGGTAGTGGTGGTTGTGGTTGATGGTGGTGGCCTTAGAAGTTGTTGCAGGGAAGTAAACAAGGAATGATAAATTAGTAGATAGAGGAGGTGGTAGTGATGATTGTGGTTCATCGTGGTGATCTTGGTAGTAGTGGTGGTCATAGAAGAAGAGCTATAGGTTACAAAATAAGGGAAAAAAAAGAAAAAAACCAAGATTTTTCAAAATAGATAGAGAAATGGAAGAAAAGCCTATCTTCGGTCATTTGGACATTGCAATGGCTTGATTATTCTCACAATCTATGTCAGGTTGGATGCAATTCTTAGAATAAGGATCACTTTTTTCATCATCTTCCTGTACTTAGGTGTACTTGCATGGCATATGTTCGAGCTTTCTAGGTTGTGTGACACCTTGAATGAAAACATGTCTACTTAAGCTAAAAGTACATTATAATTCCTAGACCCTGTTTATGCTATATAGATTAATCTCTAAAACTATAATTAGATATGTTAAAATTTTAGATGAAAATTTATCGACATGAATGCTTGATAACTATAGACAAGGTTAAGCAGCAAATTAAGCATTTAAGTATATAAGAGAACATTTAAACAGCTAAGTTGAATAAATAGCCGCTAATAATTTAAATAGGCACCACCAATCAACATCTGCAAAATTGATATCGAGAACAATACTGGCATGTTACTAGTTTAGTATGTTACGGTGTGCATCCTATACTGATATAGGTTCCCAATATTTTTTTTCTCACTCTCAACCATGGTATCGCCCGTAACCAGGCGGTACAGGGTGATTCCGCCCGGTTCAGATTGTTATGCACCAGTTCAACTCATATCCTGAACCAAACCTAAAAATTGTCTCGATCATGCACCAGTATGGTATGCCTAGTAAAGGCAGTTTGAGGCAGTTTGGCAGATCATGTCACAAATACAATTGCCATATGACATTTCCTTTAGGATGAGTTTTGATGCATGAAATGCCACAATGAAAGTTATATGTAATTAAGGTTCACAATGCTCTTTGTCCATCCTCAACATCTTTAATGTATTAAAGCAACAGCAAGGATATGAGCTTTACTTTTATGCTTTTGATACTTTGAGCAGAGATAAGGAGCAAACGACCTATAAATTTTTAAAATGTGACAGTAAAAGTGCTACCTAACAGAGGAACTTGTCTACAAGCACAAGAAGCACAAGCTCTAAAATATACAAAAAGCTAACAGACATTAAGTATATGATCATAGTCAGAGTAGAAGGTAACCTCCTATTAACTGTAGCATACAGTCAGGAATCTGTTTGGTTGTATGGAGGTACACTAAGGTCCACAGTGGTCAGATTTAGGTTTAGGTTTCAATTAGGTCCACAGAGGCCCTTGATGCATCCTCTACACTTTCCAAAATCCAAAGCATCAACAAAGATTGAAGCTTAATCTTTATTTCTTTTGTTTCACATTAAGAGGCTCGAGTGATGTGCACACTTTGCATATTTAAGTTATAATTTTCTTGTAGGAAAAATTACTAGGCTCTGATTATTTCCACATCCACTAGAGAGAAAGATGAATCTTTCTTCCACATATTTGCATGGTAGTGTATGTGAACTCAAATCCCAACATAAGTATGGCAATAAATTTATCTTGGCAATGATAATTGCATATATGGACCAACTGCTTCGGGTTCCACAAGCAATCTGCAACAGTTTGGTAAATTCCTCCTTTTTTGGGAGCCCATATAAAAACAGGGTTCCAGGAGTTAAGTCACCATCATTCACTCACTCACTCTCAATACTCAGTCAGAAATACACATTGTTAACCCTTTTATGAAAGACAACAGGACAAGAAAGCCATGACAGGGGAGAGGCATGAAAACATGCAATAATGCCAAATTTCACCGCACATAGAACAGATTGAAAGACTTTCAGAATATCTCTACGACCTAATAAAATGTATTAACATTCCAAATCCAAATATCACTGCAGGAAGTATTTATTTCTCAGCAGGGCATCCAATATCTTTTTGTGTTTTCCTAGCAACTTAAAGAATCACATGTCCTAAGGCATTCTCATGTGCTTCCATAGAGCATATAACCACCATGGCACAACCTTCCATTAACTTTGATTTGACTTGGCCCTAAAAAAACTAAAAAGTGAGCCTCTCTCTCACATTATGTCCATGCCTCAGACAATACATTCCTGTGGATTATCTCAGTCAGAAAATAGATCAGTAGTAAAGACTAAAGACAATTGATAGATTACAACACAGAAAGAACAATCTACCTACCAACAACAAAGTTCACTTCAAAACAACTAATTTTATTTTTAATTTCTCAGTAATTACAATCAAAATGATGATGTTTAAAAAATGAAAAAGAGGCATTGCAAGGAATTCGTAAAACTTGTCAAACTAGGCACCCTCAATTTAGCGCATTATTTAGCATCCATACATACAAATTTCTTGCAACTTATTGAATACCCATAGTATACAGGCAGCTGAAATATGCATAGCACGCATGCAGTACATTTGTGCACATGGGATTAATATTTTAAAATTATTTTGAAAATAATAGAATTCATCAAATATATAAGAATGTAGTTATTAAACAAAGTGTAAATCTACATATGTTATATATAAAGTCCAGGGAAAAAGCCAAGGATACATTTTGATATGTACTTCAGAGCCTGTTTTGGTACAGCAATGACCTGTTGACTTAGCAAATAACAACATGCCCTAAGAACTATGCTCAGATTTCAAGCATGTATTGCAATGCACAGGTCTACCTGAACAAAATGGATATTCAAAAATACAAGCTATAAATTGCATGGTTTAAAGTGCCTAACTAATAAACAAAAATGTAGTAGTTAAGCTTCTAATATTCAAAATAATTGGGGATGTACTAGCATTATTGATGAATTGAAATGTTATAATCCATAAAAAAGCCTTCAGTAGAGGGATCGACTGGCTTAAAGAAAATGTGTTGCTAATATACACATCTAACAAAAAGAAAGTAATAGAGTATAGAAAATTCAAATCCAATACTTGGTAATAAGTAAACAAATCATCGGTTTTGGAGGTGCTTACGGATTCACCACTGAGATTCATATATGTTTGTGGCTTTACAAGAAGAACTGGCGTGCCTCCCACCATTCCTGAAGAAGGAAGAATAGAAAAAAAAAAAAAAAGGAACTGGTATAAAAAGACAAAATTTTTACTCATCCATCACCCAAAACATGGATGATTTACCTTCGCCGAAGAGGGCTTTGCAGTGGACGGTGGTCATCGGAATGCCCTGTGACTGCGCAAATGCGTCGATCATATCAAATCCAACCTGAAATAGAATCAAAAATACCTCATAGTGGTGCTTATCGTGATAAAAAATTTTCCTTTTTGTTGGAATGCGAGGGAGGAAGAGATACGTTGTGTCGTGTGGACTGGTACTTCTCGCCGGGGTTGCCAAGGCCGATGAAGAGCCATGGCTTGGGGAACGAGGAGGATAACGAAGAGGAGGCCGTGCTGAGGAATCGCCTCAGAAGTCTGGGAGACGAAAGCATGGACCTCCAACTCCCGTGTAGGGCAGGCGGCGATGGCGGTCGTGGTGAAGGGATGGGCGAGAAGTGAAAGAAAGAGAGAACGAGAGAGAAGTGGAGGCGGCGGCGGACGGCTGTCGGAGATCGGCGGTGAGAATTGGTCCGGCGACAGCAGTGGGGCGGGGAACAAGTGAGGAGAACTCTCCGAACCAGAAACGGGTTGAGTTGGATTAGAAGAGGCTCAGTCCGGGTCCGAACGAGCAGAGACCCTCAGATCTGCGTCAGAAGCTGTGTAAGGCACGAATCATGATGTAATACTTCTGGTGTTACACAGATGTCCGTGCGGATCCAACTGTCCTGGATCCGATAACCGTCGGATCTTGATTGCTAATTCGCTACTAGTCCAGGGCCGACTCCACCACCTCTTGCCGCAATCTTGGCTCGTCGAAGGCCGGAAGCCATGGAGAGGATGAGGGGAGCGCTGGAAAAAGCCAAGATGCTCGTCGGCATGGATGTCGACGAGGAGGCCACCCCTCAGCAGGAGCCTTCCTTTTTCGACGACTTCAATCGCGACTGCACCCTCTCCACCCAACAGGTATAACCTTTCTTCTCTCCATCTAGTCTGCCTTCAAATCCATCTCAAAATCGGTTCTTTCTTCAATTATTTCCTTAGATCAGGTATTTTCGGTCAAATATGTGCTTATTTTGTGCAGGGAATCTAGTCGTGAGAAGATTTAGGGAGTGGAGGTATTGTTAGATCATTTGGTGGCTTTTTAGATTGAGATCCGGTGGAGCATTGCATAGATCTAGTGTTTTTCGTAATGGAGTGGTGCATTTGGATGAGTAGATCCACTTTGTGGCACGATTAGTTCCGGCCGGTCTCGTGGATCAGTCATTAATGAAAGAATCGAGCTACATAGGCTGTAAGAAAGAGATCTTGAGCTGTTTAGTCATTACTGTGTGTACCCAATTTGTTTAGAAAATAGTAAAGGATTTTGTTTGGTTTTCAGGGTATTGGAAAGTCCTTTATTTTGTAGCTATGGATTGTTACATGTTGAAGCCTTGGGCTAGCATATTAATAGTCTTTGATTTGATGTTTAAACTTCTTAGTGGGTAGGCCTTTGATTTATTGATGGATGACTAGGGAGATTTTATGCATGAGTTTGTGTGGAGTGGCTAATTGTTGTGTGGTTGCTTTGAGAGGCCTTTTTGAACTGGAGCTGGTAAAGAGCATTGAAATAGTGGTAAACATGCGGGATGTATATTATGTAGGAATAATTTTGTCAGATGGCACCTTTAGTGTGGCATCCTGGAAACATAGGCACATTTTTATGTTCGTTCTGCAGTTACATTGTTTTTGTTTGGAGGTATTGCTTTTTGCAATGTGGTATAGATTGATTGAACTTTTAAAAGGAAAAGAGAAAAAGAAAGAGGAATTCTTGGTCAAGCATATGGGAATGTTGACTTAGTCTGCAATTTTGTTTCTTGGTTTCAAAATCAAGGAATGCCCTTTATTGTAGTTCAAGAGCTCAAAAGTCTAGGGTTTGAATCTCTTTTTTTTTTTTTTTTTTTTAATTTGGATATCCATTGTTTAGAAGGTATTATATTTAGGGCATTTACTTCTTTTCTTAGGGACCGCAGTCTGAAGGATTTGGTGGTCAAATGTGGGGGAAAAATGTGATTTGTCATTAAAAGTGAGGGTTCATTTCTTTAGCAACATAATTCATTTCTTTCCATGAAGATTTTGAGTTGCTTTAAGATGCTGTGGTGGCACTTTTAATATTTCATGTTGGTTGATACTGCTCTCTTGACAGCTTGTGATTTCCATTGATGTCATATGCTATTATCATTAAGAAGTTTTTTCTGCAATGCTTGATGCAAAGTGTTCTAATAAGTACTTATGGTCATTTAGGTGGGACACCCCCCCCCCCCAACTCGTTTTTCCCCCCAACTAAGAATAATCATGACAAATCTTATTCTTTTCTGCTTCCTCCCTCTAAGAATAATGACCACAACAAAAGGCCTGGTTCACAATTAGAATAAAAATTGTTGCAACAGTTTACATGGATGTATGCAATGTGTTTTGGGCCTTTTTAGTGTAATCTGAAAAAAATACAAAATGATTATGTTTGCATGTAATAGTTGATCCATTGGAAGACATCGTTCACTGCAGCTGCCGCATACTGATGATATTGTAGTATGCTTGTGCATTCTTTCAATTCACAGATCTGACAGATGTAGAAACATGTATAAGTAACAATTTATATAAATAAATAATTTAAAGTTGATGTACACAGGAATTTGTGCACACATCCATATGTAAGTGGATACATACATAACTACACACATAACTACATACAATCATCGTATATACATGGTCATGTACTCACCAAACCTATGAGCTTATTCAGAACTTCACACTAACTTGTTTAGACATAAACTGGAAAAGCTAAAAACTTGAAATGATAAAGTTTGAAAGTAAACCATAAAAAATCTGGAGCATTAGCTTCATGATGGAAAAAAAGTCAAGAGAAGTGGCATGGGAGACAAAAAGAAAAGCATTTCGTTACCTCGTAGATGCTTATAACACCTTCAGTAGGGTTCAGATGATTAGCTAGGCTGGATCAAAACTTAAAACTTTATCCAAAAAAAAAAAGAGTTTGAACTCAACTTCAGCAAACAAAACTTTGCTACACATGATCTCTTTAAAATTGATCAAAAGTCATGTCGAGCCAAAAAAAGTCAGACACCATATGAACTTGGCCTGAAATTGGATGACTTGCTAGAACTCAGTTTAAATGCACAACCTAGGCCCAGGGCTGCACCTGTAACCATTATGGGCCAATTGTGGATCATGCCAAACCCATAATTAACCTGAGTGGTTGGCACTCTTAACTGCTTGGTTTTAAATATTGAAGAGATAGAAGCAAAAGGAGAGGGAAATATTAAAGTGGTTCTAGGTAAGTGGAAGAAAAAAACTAGAATAATGAAGTCAATAAATTTCAGTAATATGGTATTGGCATAATTGAGTCAGATAGAAGTAAACAAAACACCTAGTGAATATGCCACACCCAGTCTGGTCAATAACCAAAGTTACTTGTTTTAGACTATTCATTGACAAAAAACAATACTTCTAAAGAGAGCAAGTAAGACTTTACATTTCAAATTGCATAACTTGGTCAAAGTCCGTAACTAACTCAATATCAATTGTTAATAACTTTTGTGATTCTTCCATCATTTTAATAATACTAAAATACAAAGAAAAGATCCTGATTATTTAGATTTAGTTACTAAAATGATGTCTCCAATTGTACATAGTTCATAATTCATTCTCAAGTTAAAGTTCTTGGCAAGTTTAACTAGCTATTTACAATTTCGAATTTACATTATGTAATGTGACAAACTTTCATGCAAATTTATGTGATGCTTATTACATTAGATCTTTGTTTTTTCTGTCTAATAGTGTCTGTTTATTTCTGAACTTTTTTTTCTGAGACAAGATAGTTGATATAATTGGTAACAAGATTGATGAAATTTGTATCTACTTTGATAACTTTCATTTCTATTATCATCAATAGTTTGTTTGCTAGCTGTTGTCCAATATTAGCAGACTCTTAAAGGTTGGGTTAGATTTTTTTCCAAACCAATTGGATAAGCATATAGGAAGTTCATGATTCCTTCTACTGTTTGTACTTAAAGAGATTGTCCTTGTTCTATAACTGATATATGATTTTTATCAATTTGATCAGAGATTATATGGCTTTGTAACATGTTTGGTCGCAGGTTTAGCCTGTACTTTCCTGGTAAGCTCAGCATCTGAATATTTCTCTTCAGGGTTTTTACACAGTATTTGGAATTACTTATTCTAATGCTTTTATAATTGAATTCTGAGTTGCATGTGATGCTGGTCCATGCTTAGATTGACAGAGATTTCTTCAAATTGTTTTTACCCTCATGCACTTCATAATGTATTTGTTCTGTCGGGAGATTTATTACCAAGAAGTATTTTTTTCCTCTTTTATTCATGTTAAACTGTTCCCAATGATTAGGTGTTTGAAGTCATTCTTCTGGAAGCTTTAGCAACATGATTTTCATATGATTTTTAACATGAAAATATTCAGTTAACTATTTCTTCTTTTTAGGGTATTTTCTCTTAATGATCCTATCTATATATTTCTATCAAGACTATTTACTTAGCCATCATGATCTTTTCGAAATCTGTTATCACATCCTTCATCCACTTTTACTAGGTCATCCTAACCTTCCTGAACTCTCCACACAAATACACTGCATTCTTCTTTCTAGAGTCTTTAGTATCAACTTGGCATTCTAATCAGTTCCTTACTGCAATATTGCCAAGCAATGCAAGTATGCAACTTTTGAACTTAATGCTACCTTCCAATATATTTTCCTTAATCTTTTTCTTATATCTTCCATTGAGCTTTCTTATGTCATCCTCTCCTTTTTTTACTAATCCGCTTAAGTTCATCTTTTCCTACTGGGCTTCCTATAGTTTTCACCGTGCATTAACTTAGCATCTGAATCAGTTTTTGACCATTTTATCCTCTGTCATTGTGACTCTTCTCAACACTGCCATTACCACTATATGTACTCAACATTGCCTTACAGAATTTTATGTAATTATAGCTTGAAATTGCACACTTGCTACTTTTTTAGCTTGTTGCAAGTATCTTTACATATGAAAATTTACAAGTAAAACATATAACACATAAATAACTGAAGTGGTCTATTGTCAATCTAATTTTGGTTGGGTTCATTTACATTTCCTACTGGAAATATGTTTCATATATATACAGATACGTACATATTAGTTTGATTCATGCCTTGCATTTTGCTTTGGATCATAACAATATATATATATATATATATTAGTTTGATTCATGCCTTGCATTTTGCTTTGGATCATAACAATAAATCAACCAACTATAGCGCAATATATATCATAGTCAGTTGTCAATGCTTCAACTCTAAGAGCCCCTCCCGTAACTTCATAATGTAAATGATGAACTCTCCATGATAGTTTCAACTATAGTCTATGGCACCTTCTAGATATGTAAATCTATAAATAGAATAAGTAGTCATTGTTCCACTTGTTTTTTTTGAGCCATTTAGTTTTGGTGATGTTGTGGATGATTACTATGATTTTGACATCTCTGTGCTTCTCTGCCATTGTGCATGCAACTTATCTCATTTTACCAAGTGATAGGAAGAATATGTACTTGGAGTGCTTTTTTATACATCTATATATATATATATATATAATATATATATATATATATATTGAATAGTGCTATGATTTATTGATGTTTTCTACTTATTTTTTCTTCATTTTTTTGTGGCAGTCAATGCTTGTTTTCTTCAGGCCAATCAAATTTGGGATAACATTCACTTTTGGGAATCTTCTTGCTCTTGGAAGGTCCACACCCCTTGTTCAGTGAAAGCTCCTTTTCTTTTTTTGATTGTATGATATAAGTTGCTTCTTGTTGTTTGTCTTGTTACATTATATGTGATCGAATGAGAAATATATCTGTCAAAAGAGACACTTGTCTGGTAGGATGATTCCATTCTGTTATTGCTAAATATATCTTCTTTTCTTGCATTTTTTTCGTGCAAAATGGTGAGAAACTACTATTAATTGGAATTCTCTGTATAGGAGGAGACTTTCAGTCAGAACTAGCTTACAAAGAAAAAAAGAATTGTTCATCCATGTTTTCTCAAAAAAAAGGTTCATGCATGTCAGTAGAGTTTACTTTTGTGATTCTAACAATAGATTCAGGGAAGTTTGCTTTAGGTTTCAGAGACAGCTAGAGGTTTCATATTTTATTTGATATATTGTCCTTGAAACATTTTGACCTAGGATCTACTTTGTATTTTTTGAATAGTTGCATCATGTGGTTTTCATTTATCATCCATCCTATGTACGTTAAGAAATTTTCTTTACTCTTTTACCATTGTTTTTTTTCCTGAGTTATTAAAGCTTAAATTTTTGTGTTTAATTCTTTTTCGAGGTGATACCTCAGTTACATTTCCCCCTTAATCTTTTTTTCCCTGGATGCTAAACTTGAAATTTTTTGGATGGCAGCACAGCATTTCTTATAGGCCCCAAACGGCAAGTTGACATGATGCTTGATCCTGTTCGTATATATGCAACTGCTATATACATTGCAAGTATGATAATAGCTTTATTTTGTGCTCTTTATGTAAGTATAGCAGAACCTCTTTGTGAATTGAATTTTCCATTTCATGTTTCACCTGTATGCTGTATCATGTGGTTCACTATACATTTCAAATAACACAGGTCCACAGTAGACTCTTGACACTCCTGGCTATAATTCTAGAGTTTGGTGCTCTTGTGTGGTAAGTTAGTCTTTGACATTCCATACATGATATTTCAGTGTCTTGTTTCATGGATATTCACTCCTTTACTCACTTATTTTGTTAGTTTAATTATCTTTTTTTTTTTTTTAACGGCATACATTCATTGACATGTTTTTAAAAAAAAAAAAAAACTTACAGTTTAAAGATCTTTTTTTGTTTTTTGTTACTTAGATCTTAAGCTCATACATTCCATTATCGGCACATATTTATTTATGCTTTCTATTCTCAAAAAAAAAATAGCTTTTAAGTGATAATTTGTTGTGATATCAATGTCATATTGTGGTTAAGGATTGTTTCCAACTTACCAACAAGCCTTATCCAATCTATATGATCTATAAGGTTTTAGAATGTTTTCTTCCATCTCAATTGGTGCCATTTCTGGCGAAAGCATCTCTGAGAAGGGAGGATCTTTGGGGTAAAATGTGAAAGGCCATTTGGCGGGTAGAGAGACCTGGCTTAGGCACTCTAAACTTATACAACTGGGCAGTAACCCTAAATTTTCCCAAGACTTCAGAGTAGTCAGATGAAGAAGGAAGAAAGCTAGATTATATATGGAAAGGAAGCTTGGTTATGTCTGCAGGGCTCAAAATTGATGGGAGGAAAACCCATGGGACCCATAACATTAGTTGCCAGAAGTTATGAGCAGCTATCCCTGATAAATTATGGAACCCTTGATGATCATGTGCTATGAGGACAGATGCTGTGCTGTCAGTCTCATATGTGTAAGACTTGTCAGATCGCCTATTTGTATGTTACATTCATACATATGTAAAAAGTTATGAATACTGGTCTAGGTGGTATGGTCATGCCAGATGAATGCTAGTGGTGATCCCAATAAGAAGGGGCCACAAGGGGAAGACTAGCGGAACCGGTATATAAGTTAATTTGAAGACTGGATTTGCTATTCATAACAACCTTGGTAGCAATTGGTAATGAATATTTGTGAGACCAGTTTCAAGTGCTGGCGTTGTTCCACCTCATACTTGCTTCTTTATGTGACATCACATGTTCCATACTGTCCGTCATCATGATGGCTGCATTTTCCTCTAAATGATATAATGCACTTGTCATAATACTTCAGTCAGTTAGTTTTGCGACGGCATGTAGAATCATCCTATAGACTCAGAGATACCTAACCTGTTTGCCATCATCAATATGTGATCCTTGTTCAGCTTCACAAAGTCCTCGCTTCCAACTTTTCTTGTCTGTGGTGTGAAAAATCTTAGAATTTCGTTTAGATTCAATAGAAACCTTAGTTTTCTTGTTTATTGCATTTGCTTGATCATGACCCAACAGTTCATTTCATGTTTACAGGTACAGTCTCAGTTACATTCCATTTGCACGATCAATTGTTTCCAAAATTATGGCATCTTGCTTCGACACCGAGTTTTGAGCTTGACTTCACCAACACTGAAAGAGATGGCACCTTGCTCACAGGTTACCTGATAGCTGAAATGTGCGCTCAAACACAGAGATCAGGCTCTTGTTGTAATTCAGAACGTGGTGAACAACTTGTGCAGCTGACGTCAAAAATTGGGCTTTGCCCTGATTGCATGTTGTCTATTGTTGCATCATTCTGTCAACATGGCATACAAAAATTGAGGTATAGGTTAGGGTTCGGCATGGTTTGAGGCATCGGATGACTGTTTCGATAACATATATATGTTGTCGTGCAAGGACACCGTGGTTTGATGGATAATTTCGCAGTGTAATTCACTTGTGGTTTACCTGGTTTTATTTTATTTTTGTCATTGGGGTCAAGTCTGGAAAGAGCTGCTGTAAAGCACTGTGCGGCTTGTTTGTTATAGCAGGGAGCTAGTCCTCCTTTTCTTCTTTCTCCTTTTGCCTGTTGTGTAAATGTGAGATGGTGTATTAAATTCTCAATTTGCCAAGTTAGTTATCTTGCATCCCTCTGATACAAAAGAGGGTCAGGTGCCTTCTTGACACTGCTTGACTGCAGCATGTGGTGTGACCTACAACCTTCAATCTCCAGGTTTAAGAATTTTTCCTGAGACCACCATACAAGGAAGGAAACAAAAAGATTTCACCTGCAGAAAATGGAACAAAATCAACTCCTCCAAGAGTACAATTTTGGATTCTGATAAATGAGTTATTCCTTATTTAAATAAATTGATCCAAGGGCAAAACTGTCAGGTTGCTTCGTTAAAAAAAAGAGAGATCATTTGTCAATTTTACTTTTGTTGGATGATAATCTTATCTAGGTTCATGAAGTTGGTGATATGGTGCAAAAATTGGAGGAATGAATCAAAATAAATATATGATATCATTTTGTTGCATTTTCAATCAACAAGGGAAATTTGCAACCATGACTTTATTCCCTTCTTTTAAGGTGATTTTTTTTTTTTTTTAAATCCTTGCAGGACCGTTCAAATTTGAAATTTTCATGTTTTATTCCCCTAGGTTGCTTGAATAAGCTGCAACTTGAGATGTGCATTGCATGTTTAAGATATGCATATGATTTGGTATTAACAAAAAAACATTTGTAGAAGGAGAAAACGTTAACATTCACCTTCCCTTGAACAAGCACTTCCAGCATATCTGTTGGAATCAGAGACAACCATCCAAAAATTTTACAACAAGGCATTCCTTAAGGTAACAATAAAACGATAAAAGGTTTCCAAAATTCTTAAATGTAAGATTATTTAGTAAGACAAATTGGGAGGAGTTTGTTTGCTCTCTCTAAATCCAACCCCCAAGAATATAATGATGGTATCCTCCTACTTATTAAATTATTTTTTGAATTTACAAATAAAAAATTCTTCTCTCCTACACAAATTATTCTCTATAGTCAGTGGAGAACAACTTATTCCAAAATTATTAAAAATATAACATTTGGTTATTTAGTTGACTGTCATTTTATGCTTGATCTTCCGCAATCAGCATTTAATATCTACTCCGGTGAACCATAATTTGAGAAATTTATAAATATTTCAAACCAATAATATCAAAATTTGTTGGATTTTTTGCTATTATTTATATTATTTTTAATCTTTTATACTTAATTATACATATATATATATATATATATATATATATATATATATATATATATATATATGTGTGTGTGTGTGTGTGTGTGTGTGTGTGTGTTTTAATCTTCTGTACTTAATTATATATATATATATATATATATATATATATATATATATATATATATATATGTGTGTGTGTGTGTGTGTTTCAAAATAAGAGTACTTTTTCAAAATAATATAAAAAAAATTATTTACATAAATAATGTAAATTTGAACTTATTTACTGGTTTGATGCAAAAACTTGAAAACGCCATTCAAAATGGTATTTTATTGTCCACGTCACCCACCTCCAATTTTCATGTAGACCACGCGAAAAAAAAAAAAATAAAAATACCATTTGATATGGCGTTTTTAAAAATGCTATTCCAAATGGCGTTTTTAAAAATGCCGTATCAAATGGCGTTTTTAAATTTTTTTCAAAAAAAAAAATGATCAAAAAATAAAAATTTTAATTTTAAATTTTTAAAAAAATAAAAATTATGATTTTGATAAAAATAAAAATTAACTTTTTATTTCAAATTATCTTTTTAAATTATCTTTTTAAAAAATATATGAAAAAATTTATTATTAAAAAAAATTAAAAATATCATAAAAAAATTAAAAATAAATAAAAATTATAATTCAAAATTTTAAGAAAATAAAAATTTTAATTTTAATTCAAATAAAAATCATCTTTTCAAATTACAATTTTCTTTTCAAATTAATTTTAAAAAAATATCATAAAAGAAGAAAAAAATTAGAAAGAAATAAAATAAATAAAAATATCAATTTTGAATGTATTTTAAAAAATAAAATTTTAAATTTAATTAAAATAAAAAAATAATTTTAAATTATTTTCTTCATTCAAAATTAATTTTTTTAAAAAAATATCTAAAAAAAATCTTAAAAAATTTAAAAAATAAAGAATACCATAAAAAAATAAAAAATGAAAAAAAATAAAAATTATAATTTTGAATATAAAAAAATAAAAATTTTAATTTTAATTCAAATACAAATCATGATTTCAAATTAATTTTTTTTAAAAATATGTAAAAAAATAAATAATTAAAATAAAATAGCATAAAAAGTAAAATATTTTAAAAAATAAAAATTATAAAAATTATAATTTTTAATTTAAAAAAATAATTTTTTTATTTTATTTAAAATAAAAAATATTATTTCAAATTATTTTTTCTATTTCAAATTATTTTTTTAAAAAAAAATTTCAAACAAAGAAGTAAAAAATGAGAAAAAAAAGAGAAAATATCCCTCACTTGAAATAACTTTAGCATAACTTTATATTATAATTTCTATAGCCCTTTTAGCATAACTTTTTTCCTCCTAATGTTCTGAGACACATTCGAGTATGTGTATCCATATCCACAAAGCATAATATCCGATCACTTAAAATTAAATAATATAAAATAAAATTAATATTTAATAATATTAAATAGAATAAAAATGTCAAGGGTATAAAAAATACTACAATAAATGTTACGAAAATACTAAGTACAAATCTAAAAAAGACTAAGTCCCACAAGGACGTCGTGGTGCCCGTGGTCGCTTGGACCTTCTCAGGAAGGTCCTCGCCGGTTGCTCCTGCTCCTGCTGTGATGGCTCCTCCCTTATATCAGTGGAGGAGGTCTGCTGGTCATGCTGCTCAGAAATAACTGATGTTGTCGGATCATCTACGGACTGAATGATCCGCTCAACCCTCTCATCTGGATACACGGATGGGTCTGAAAAGAAAGTATCATACTCATGTGGCCAACTGGTACCCGGTGATGTCATCTGGAGGATGTAGGAAGAAGAAGGCGCTGCCATCTGTGGATCAAAAGGCGGTGGCATCTGTGCAGCATCTAATGATGACATTTGCAGAATATGCAGTGATGGCATATGTGGAACATATAGTGACGACGTATATCTCATATCTGGCGCATCGACTGCTCCATACCAAGACGCACAGCTATATAGATCAACACCAATCGTCATCAATGTTCCAGAACTTATTCTCTCTATCTCATGCAGTATCCGAATCCGTTCGTCCTCATCAGTCATAGATAAAGCACGACAAGCATCCAACACAAGACCCGACATAGAATCAATCTACAAAATAAAAATAAAACAGTCAATATACTATAAAATATAAAATAAAAATATAATACAAACAACATAAACTAATTTTTGTAGTCTTACCAAAAGACGCACAGCAGAACTCTCATCCTCATATCCGAAAATTGCATACCGAGAATGTCCAATGACTCACACTGTAATACTAAAAAATCAAGCCATGTAGTCATCGATATATGAACGGCCTCTCAAAATGGGATCACAATGAACAATGTGATCTCGACGTGCATCCCAAATATCGATATACGCTGCATGTCTGATACGCTAGTCAATACGAGCTCTACCTCGTCGATCAATACGATGAAGTCTCTGATTGGTATCAAACTGCTCTGGGATGCCCTGAATCTGACCAAACTGTCGCAGGATACGATCGAAAAGATACCACTCTACCACATCAAAACAAATAAGTGGCACCCTAGCAGTCCATATATCATATCCAACTGTACACATCTGCGGCAATATAGCCAATATCTCATCTGTATATGGCTCCCACAAAAACTGATAGAGTTAAAATAAAAAAAATTAGTAAGCTAAAATTTTAATAGATTATGACAACTGTAAAATGATATTTATAAAAAATTTAAAATTTATCCATCTATATTTATCAACTAATATATCCAACTGACACCTATAAACCCGTGCCACTCTCGTCGATACGTGATGAACGTTGAATGCAACGTTCCATTTGTTTCACAATCTACTCATGTTAAATAAATTTTATCGAATTTAAAACAGTAAGTTTTAAATAATAAAAATAATATTTTTATATCTATATCCCAATGGTCCGTCTAGTCTGAATGGAACATCAGGATCATGCTACTCTGATGGCATCTCGAGCAACTGATGTCGTAATGGATTGATAGTCGGCATACGCTCCCATACCCAAATCTGTAAATTTCAAAAAAATCATACACGATATACCCAATGTGAAATATGAATATTAAAAATAAAAATTTATAATTCACATACCTGTAATAATACAAGATAACCACCAATCTCGCTTTGATCAGCATAAGAATTCCGACACATAGCTCTGTATAGGCAAGCTAGTACTGCACTACCCCAACTGAGTCTACGAGCGAAATCTAAATCCTCTAATAATGGCAAAAACATCAACTTCATCTTATTCGATGAAGTATCGGGTAACAGGACACCACCTAACAACCATAGCACCTGACCCCTAACATATTGCTGCATCTGATCCTCTGGTGCATTATCCGCAATATGAAAATATCGATAACGATCATCCAAACACTCAATCCTGAGTCGTGAATGATCGAAAAAATATGCGTCGGGCTCAAACCCTAACAATCGCAAGCACAAAGACTGCCACTCTGGAATGGTAAGCGTGGGATCAACTCCGGTAACTGGATCACCATCAACTGGTAGTCCAGTAAGGATGCTGACATCCTGTAAAGTGATGGTTGTCTCACCAAATGGAAGATGTAATGTGTATATCTCTGGACTCCATCTCTCAAGCAAAGCAGTAATAAGACCAACGTCCATCTGTATACGACCGATCCGATATACTTCATAGAATCCAAGATATCATAAATAATCCAGCACTCTATGTGAGATGTCCTATGACCTTCAAAAGTCAGCATCGGATCGTCGTAGACGAAGGTGTCTGGACTCCTGCAATAAAATATAATAATTAGATAATGTATATGACTTTTAAAAAAAAATTAAATAGTAAATAGGATTTGAATGCTTACGCCGCCATCTAAAATAGTCTGTGATCGATGGTGCTCCTGTAATGTAAGAATACTGCTGTCTCGAGGACCGGGATACCGCGGATCGTAAGCCATAATACGCTAATGAATCTAAAATAATGATATTATCACAATTATATTAAAAAATAAGAAATATGATATGATAGCCATTTATTTTATGAGAAATATATTTTAAACACAATATTATCACACAATACAACTTAAACATAAAATTCAGTTCATCTCACAGAAATACATAAAACAATGACGAAAATACATCTTCGGAGCCTTTAATTTCTTCCAATACTTGAAGTTGAAGTGTGTTGAAGTATCCTAGGATAATGGTGGCAGTCATAACCCTGTTCTTTATAAATGCCATAGTGGTTCTCGACTTAACCTCGTAAACAAACAAGTGTGAGGACCCTCATATTTTATGATTTAAAAATATCCATATTTTTTCAATAATACAGCACAAAGCCTCCATTTATAATTTTGAGCATTATCTGATGATGCGCATCGTACAGACCATAATTTTGAATACGACTGAACTACATTGTATGTCCGATGCTTCATAATGTGATAAAGATCAACAGCTCTCCTTACATAATTTTTACTCTCAAACATTAAACCTTTAGAAAATTCAGTCATCGAGGAGTCTCAAAATTGATAGTCAGAGTTCAATCTTCGACCAGCACTAACACAACCACTATTATCTAAATTTATATCATTAAAAAATTATAAGGGTTCGTGCAAACGAGATTGAGGTTCTTCCACATTAATATTAGCCTGAACATCTTCATCATCATTCTCATCTTTACCATCATTATCATTACTACTACTGTCCTCATCCGTCCAATAGTCTTCATCTCTGCTTTCATCTGACTCAAAGCTTAGATTATCAAAATTTATTCCACCGACTATCCAGTCATCGTTTTCTATATGAGTGTCGTCTCCCACACTTACCACTACTTCCAGCAAAGGAGAAGTCACCATAGCAGAAGACACAGGAGAAGTCACCATAGGACTCTGAATAATTGGACAACTAGGACCGACAATAGTGGAATATTGTTCTGCAAATACGGCCTCAACACTATCGGTTTGCACCATAGGAGTTACGAAAGGTGAGGAAGGCCCAACATTATTGTTTGCTTGAGTTAAAAGCCGACTATAGTATCCAAAGCTCGGTACATCTTTCTTTTCAATATATAATTCTAAAAATCGACATTCTGCATATTTCAAAGGAAATGTCAACATTTCTTCGACATCTTCATCGTCATCAATTAGAACTAAGATATAATTGCTCTGTATTAACTGTCCTGACAAATTAGGAGATTTTCATTTCAATTTTATTTCATATTTTTCTTTGTCTATAGGAATACTGTTGTATAAATGGTCCAATAATTCTTGACGTGATAATGATGACGATACTCTAATCATCCAATTTGCAGGATGACTGTACTGCACATCAGTTTCATCATTCTGTATCATGCCATCATAATACAATAATACACGAACTCGAGTACTAGCCATTTTTTCAGAGAAACCTATGACAAAATCAAAATCAAAATATTTAGTATTACTAATTATTTTATTATTTTAAAAGATTTACATGATAAATACATCATATTATCAATAAATAGGTACAGATAGATCTTATCCCATTCGAAAATTGTATTAATTCTATAGGTTAACTACATTAATCAAATGATACACAAAAGGGACTGAAAAAAATTTTGACAGTATTTTTTCTTAGTTCTCCCTACATGACTGAAAATATGTGAGAAGAATTAAAGAAAAATACTGTCCAAAATTTTTCTCGAACCCTCCGCATATCATTCGAATAATGTAATTACCTATAGAATTAAATATAATTCTCAAACTGTCCAAACTGGATAATCAATTGACCAATGTATATATTTTACGGTGTCCATACAAAAATATATAATCAAATATATATTTTATACGAATATCGTAGAATATCCTACATTGCTCAACTGACAGGTCTACGTTTTCATGAAATACTTAAAATTTTTAAATTATGATTGAATCAAATTTTAAAATTAATCTAATGAGATAAAAATAAAAAATAAAAAATAATGAGATAAAAATAAAATTAAAAAGACTGAAATAGAAGGGTGCCGTAGGGCCGCACGGACCCACCGCCGAAGGGCCGTCGGGGCCGGTCGTCGGGGCCCACCACCGGGGCCTGCCATCGCAGATCGAAAGAGAAGGGTGCCGCAGGGCCGCACGGACGCACCGCGGGGCCCGTCGCCGTCGATCAAAAGAGAAGGATGCCGCAGGGCTGCACGCGCCCGCCACCGGGCCTGCCGCCATCGGGGCTTGCCGTCGGGCCCGCCACCGCCGCCAGGCCCCGACCGGCCGTCTGTCGCCGACGGCCAAGGAAAAAGAGGGACAGAGAGAGAGAGGAAGAGGGAGAGGAGGGGCCGGCCAAGGGAAGGGGACCGTCGGAGCCCACCGCGGTGGGCTGCCGTCGGGGCGCGTGGGCCGCCGCCGGCCGTCTGTCGCCGATGGCTAAGGAAAAAGAGGGATAGAGAGAGAGGAAGAGAGAGAGAGGAAGAGGGAGAGGAGGGGGCCGGCCAAGGGAAGGGGAGGGCCGGGGCTCGCCGTCGGGGCGCGCGTCCCGTCACCGGCCCTCTGACGCCGGCGGCCAAGGAAAAAGAGGGAGAGAGAGAGAGGAAGAGGGAGAGGAGGGGCCGGCCAAGGGAAGGGGACCGTCGGGGCCCACCGCGGGGGGTCGCCGCCTGGGCACGTCGGTCGTTGCCGGCTGTCTGTCGTCGGCGGCCAAGGAAAAAGAGGGAGAGAGGAAGAGGGAGAGGAGGGGGCCGGCCAAGGGAAGGGGAGGGCTGGGGCCCACCGTCGGGGCGCGCGGCCTGCCGCCGGCTCTCTGACGCCGGCGGCCAATGAAAAAGAGGGAGAGAGAGAGGAAGAGAGAGAGAGAGGAAGAGGGAGAGGAGGGGCCGGCCAAGGGAAGGGGCCCGCCACGGGGGGCAGCCGCCGGCCGTCTGTCACCGGTGGCCAAGGAAAAAGAGGGAGAGAGAGAGGAAGAGAGAGAGAGGAAGAGGGAGAGGAGGGGGCCGGCCAAGGGAAAGGGAGGGTCAGGGCATGCGGCCCGCCGTCGGGGCGCGCGGCCCACCATCGGCCCTCTGACGCCGGTGGCCAACGAAAAAGAGGGAGAGAGAGAGAGAGGAAGAGAGAGAGAAGAGGGAGAGAGAGAGGAAGAAGAAAGAGAGAAAAGGCAACTCACCGTCGTCGGGAGCTCGCCGTCGTGCCGTCGGAGAGAAGAAAACATCGGAGATTGTCGGAGAAGAGGGAGACGAGGGAGAAGGGAAAAGAGGGAGAAGAGGGGGAAGAAGAGGGAGAAAATGTCATTCTCTTTGGCATTTTCTCCTTTTTTTTCTCTTTTCTTTTTTTAATGGTTTTTTATATATTTTTTAATTTCTTTAGTTATTTTTATGTGATTTTTTAATAAATAAAATTAATTAAAAATATGGATAGTAATTTGAACGATAATTTTTTATTTGAATTAAAATTAATTTTTTAATTTATAATTATAATTTTTATTTTTTACCATTTTTTCCCTTTTATTCACTTCTTTTATGGCATTTTTTTTGGAATTCAAATTAAAATTTTTATAATTTCAAATTTTAATTTTAATTTTTTTCCATTTTTATCTTTTTGACATTTTTTAGGTATTTTTTTCTTTTATTTAGAATATTTTTTAAAAAATTAAATTTAAATTAATTTAATTATTTGAAATGATATTTTTTATTTGAATTATAATTAGAATTTTTATTTCTTAAAATTCAAAATTCAAAGTTTTGTTTTTGAATTAGAATTATAATTTCTATTTTTTTTAATTCTATTCTTTTCCCTTTTTTCTTTTTTTTATGGTGTTTTTTATTTTTTTCCACCAATTTTTTTTCTTTTCTTCAGATATTTTTTTTAAAAAAATAATTTGAAATAAAGAAAGTAATTTGAAATGATATTTTTTATTTGAATTAAAGTTAAAATTCTTATTTTCTTTAAATTTTTAATTTTTAATTTTTTTTCACATTTTTTCTTCTTTTTTTCGCTTTTTTATGGCATTTTTTTCTTTTATCAAAATTAAATTTAAATTAAAATTTAATTTTTTATTTAAAATTATAATTATAAAATTTTTCTATTTTTTCTGTTTTTATGAAAATTTTAATTTTTTTTAAATTCAAATTTATAATTTTTATTTTTTTCATATTTTTTTCTTTTTTTCTTTTTCTATGATATTTTTAATTTTTAAAATTTTAAATATTTTTGTTTAGATATTTTTTTAACAAAATTAATTTGAAAAGAAGAAATTAATTTAAAATTATCTTTTTAATTTGAATTAAAAATTTAAATTTTTATATTTTAAAATTCATTCAAAATTAAAAATTTTATTTATTTATAAATATTTATTTATAAATTTAAAATTATAAATTTTATTTTTTTTATTTTTTTTGAAAAAAATAGAAAACTTCATTTTAAATGGTGTTTTTAAAAGCGCCATTTAAAATGGTGTTTTTAAAAACACCATTTTAAATGGTGCTTTTAAAAATACCGTTGAAAATGACGTTTTCTTTTTTTTTTTTTGATGACGTCTACGTGGAAAATGGAGGGTGACGTGGTCATAGTAAAATGCCATTCAAAATGACGTTTTATTATTTTTGCATTAAACTGATAAATAAGTTAAAATTTAAATTATTTATTTAAATAAAATTTTTTTTGTATTACTTAGGAAAAGAATTTTTCAAAATAAGGTATCTTTTATTTAATTATTTAAAAAGACTTTGACAGAATTACCGGATCTTTTCCAAATTTCGAATCGTTTGACAGAATAGGTTCGCATCCAGCCACGTATTCGAACCATTTCTTGTCGGTGTCGGATGAGTCGGGCCTGAGTCGGCCCCGTCCCGGAAGATGGATCGATAAAATATTATTACACCCCGCAAAATTCTCCGGCCAAGAAGAAAGCATGGGCGTGCTCTCAGTTTATCCTCAGCTTATTCCACCTAAAATCCTTCACCGTTTCCTCTCAGCGAAGCCTCTGAGATCGAGATTGGTTTCCCTCCCTCCTCCAAGGAGAAATCCTCGTCGAGTTCGGTGCTCCTCGTCCTCCGAAGCTACGGAGGATGGGTTCGTCGTCGTGGAGGATGACCTCCACGCGCTTCTTCAAGTCAGTATCTTCACTACTCTACTCCATGTTTCTATTAGCGTTATGCATTCTCTCTATTCTTTTCTTTTCTTTCCTGTATTGCCTCTTTTCCCCTCTTTGAATTGATGCAGCTATTGTTATTTTTTCAAAAACAAAAAGGGTTTTTGATGGACTATATGCTATGACGAGGATGTGGGGGAAAAAAGAGACTTTTTTTACAACATCTAGGTGACATAAAGCCAAAGGCTTTTTTTACCAAATATAGAACAAGATTGGATGTCAAATAGAGTAGGATTATAAGGCGAATTGGAAACAATTACTAGAACTAACACTGGAGCATATAAAGATGCGATTTTTGGTAAAAGATCAAACATCTGTCATTTGACTCTATTGTGTAGCTCGCAGCTCTGAAGTAAAAGCTCATCATTCAAGCGGGCTACGTCGTATCACTAATCATGTGCTGCTCTACAATGTTCTGATATTGTTGGCTGTATTCTGTTAAATTAATTCTGTGCTAGCTAGATGTTATGGCCCAGCCCAATTAGGCCTTAAACCCAGCTCACAAAGCCCGAAAAAAAAAAAAAAAGAAAATCGAAGAAGACTCCTTCCTCCCGACGGACTCTTAATCAGAGTCGGAAATTGCCGCAGAGAGAAGTCAAACTCCTCCCCTCCGGCTCTATTTAAAGGGGAGACCCCTTCTTCCTTTTTTTCACGAAGAAAAATCGGAGCCAAACGGCGAGGATCGTTGGAAATCACTCGCAAGAGCCCGTCACCGTGCTCCCCTCGATTCCTCACCACAGCGGTCACCGGAGCTCAAGGTAAGCCCGATTTCTCTCCCTTTCTTCTCTTCCTTCCTTTCCGTGCCCGTGTGCACGATCGTCGGCGACCGGAGTCGCCGAATTTTGTTGCATAAGAAATCTCTTTTTTTATCCTCTTTTCTTCGGTTTTTTGGGCGCTGATGGTCGTTGTTGGCCACTAGTTTGGGTCCCTCCGAGCCGTCGGTCGTCGCCCTCTTGTCGCCGGCCAGTCTCGTGTCGATCGGCCGTCGGTCGGCCGACTAATCGAGGGGACTGTGAGGTCCCCTATTTCGGCCCAAGGTAAGCCGTGGGAAGAAGAAAAGAAAAAGAAGAAGAAAAAGAAAAGGAAAAGAATAAGAAAAGAAAAAGAGAAAAAAAGAAGAAGAAGAAAGAGAGAGACTTTCTCTCTCTACTTTCTCTCTCTCCCTCTTTTCTTCTCTCTACTTTCTCTTTCTCTCTCTAGTCTCTCTCTACTTTCTCTCTAGATTATTTCTCTCTCCTAAGATTTTTTAGAATTTTGAGAAGAAGGATGATGAATTTAAATGATCTTAGTGATAGATTTTTGATATGTTATCGTCGGACGGTACACCGACACCCACTTTGATCAGATCAGATATTTTTAGATTTTATTTTTCATGATTTTATTGAATTATCCACATTATAATTTCAGCATGATTCGATCTGATCAATCGAATTTGTTAAATCGTATCGTCTAATTAGTACAGATTCATCTTCATGAATTTCTCTCTCTAAAATTTATATCTCTCTAGAAATTTATTTTTTTAGAATTTATTAAGAAAAAAAATTTTTTAGTGATGATGAGTTTGAATGATTCTAGTGAAAGCATCCTGATCCGTGATTGTCAGGTAGTATGCCAGCACCTTGATCAGACCATGACTCTTTAGATTTGATCATCCATTATCTCAATCTAGTCATGATTTGATTAAATCACGTTGATTTCACCAATCGAGATATTGGACTAATCGTAATGATGGGTTGTGTCACCTAATCAATTTGGATTGTACCTCAAGAATTCTCTCTCATCTGATTTTCTCTCTTTACTTGATTTTATGAAATCAATGAAGAAACCTCGGTCCTATCACTTCGAATCCGATTTGATCTGATAGTCAAACTTTAGATCGTTTATGTCCTAATTAGATTTTGAGTAGATGAAATTAGATGATCGGACCCAATCTAAACCGTTGAAATGTGGTATTCGTATTATTTCTGATTATTGAATTTGATCTCGTATAGGTATCGTTGACACCTGATAATCGGATATTATGATATGATTTATGAACTGAAGAATTTTGAAAGAAAATTTATAGAATTATGTGAATTTATTGGAATGCGTTCGAGGTAAGTAATGTTTCACTTTTTCTAGATTTATTGATAAATTATAATGTATTTTTCTTATATGATTTGTGAAACGATGCTTGAATTGGATGAATGATATTTTGTTATGAAAATATCTTATTTGAAATGTTATGATGAAGCATGATTGAACATATTAATTTCATGATGCATTATATTGATTGATTTTGATACTATATGATTATATGTTTTCTTATCGAAATTAGAATATGAAACATGATTTATGAAGAATTCTGATATAAGAACAATATGAATTGACAACCTGACTATATAAAGGACCCCGCCAATAGGGGCATATACGTTGGCAATTGATTTGTCCTTAGGGTTTATGTCGCCAGCGAGATCAGCGACATATCGCCAGAGAGATCAGCGACAAACCGCCAGAGAGACCAACGATTTCGAAGGACTTTGCTGTCAGATGATTCGCAGCTCACGCAAGAAGATACGCGGTATTATGACCCTACCATAGGAAAAATATGGTCATAGCTCATGGTTGATGAAAAGAACTTAAGAATGAAAGAAATTGAAATCTCGAAAGAAACTCGAATTTTTGAAAAAAAAATGAATTTGGCATGAATTATATTGCATAATCAAAATTGATTTCAAATTGATGAACTCTATATGCTTATTTTCTATAAATGATTATTTACTTTAATGCCTGATAAAATCTGTTGAAAGTGATCATTGTTTACTGGACTGTCTAACTCATTACCTTCTATTTTACTGTTTTTACAGATGTTGAGGAATTAAAATGATACAAGATGTGAATGGAAGAGTGATTAGAAGCAGAATCTTCATACTTTTATTTTAGGTTGAAAGTCTTATTGAATTTGATGTAACGCCTATGAAATTTTATTGACTTTATCGAAATATTAGAGTTGAAATTTAGATTGTTATATTTTTTATTTAAATTATTGATTAATTTTTTCGCTGTGAAGCATTGATATCGTGATAAGATGCCTTGCATGCTTATGGGAAGAGTTTCCTATGAGTATGCGGCGGTTGCCATGATCCTCGATTCATAATCTCGGATCGGAGACGTGACAATTAAAGTGGTATCAGAGCATTAGTAGATGAACTAAGATATGTATAGAATGAGTGTCAGTGGATAGACACTGGAGACATTATGGTATAGATCTTTGATGATTGTAGTGGAAAAAATCTTTATAATTTTTGGTTAAACATTGAGATTATGTATGAAAAGATCACAAGAGATTATGACATATAGAATTTGAAATATGATGGATGATCTATTGATCATGATATGATTAGTTAGATTTTGATCGAAAGTAATTACAAAAGGATTGATATGAAATTTTATTGTGCATTGTGGTTATTAATTTGATCATTAGTTATTCAAGTGAATCGTAAGTTCAAATTCGATGTCAGAATAATACTATGATATTACTTCTAGTTGAGAAGTTGACTATTATTGGCAAGATAAAAATTTGATAATAAAATGTTGTTCCAGGATGGACTAAAAAAGTCTTTTATGATGCTTGATTGGAATATTTATCGAAATTGAATTTGGTATGTGAATCATATATAAAGTGGCATATTAGGATGAATGCATATTTGAGGATATTACAAAAAAGCCTATTTCTTATTGATGAAATCGATTATGAGATTATAGGATATTCATTGTACTGGAATTTTTAATCATCATCCTTGGATCTAAATAATAGATTTTATTGTGTCTCTTGGAGACTATATGATGTGTATAAAATTTTAATTTAAAGATTTCGTATCTAAGTTGATCAAAAGATTTTCTGATATTATTGTTGAGGTTGTTAATAAAAAATTGATATCTTTAGATTAAGATAAAAGATCTGATTTATATTTATTCGAGATTATGGGATTCATGTGAATTTGTAATTTAAAATTTTTGGATTTAGAAATTGATATGGAGTTCCTTTATTTTTGTTAATGAGGTCCTTGATTGTATCTATTATTAAATAGAGATTTAATTCTTTGAGGCTTGTATGATTATTATGAGAGGATACTTGATAGATATTAAAGATCTTGATGATAGAAATTTTAAAAAAAATAATGATTTAACATTTTTATATATTCTGATTATGTCCTAATTTGGTGGAGCATCGAAGGATTTTCTCGTTGATTTGACTTATAAAGATTTTGATTTGAAATTTATCGAATTAAATTGATATGAAAATTAAGATTTGATTCATATCGATTATAGTAAACCTATATGATGGTTTTAAATATGATATTGAACTCAAGGGTTAATCAAGATTATTGTACATCAGTAAAAGAATGAATGAGAATCAGAAGTTAATCTTTGACTTCAATTGAAATATAAAATTTTAGATCTTTTCTATTGATAAGATAAAGAAATAATTTGATCAAATTTTTTTGGTGAACCTAAAAAATTTTGATTGTTAGAACAGAGTGCGCAGCGGAAGCATGGTGTTCTGGATTATTTTGAGTAAGTCAGGAATGTTGATTCTTTGAGTTAAAGAATCATAATAGATGATATGGTTTGATACAAGAAATTTATTGATATTAGAAAGAATAATATTTTAAAATTTTAGATTGTTTTAGATATCCTAATGTGATTTTCAAAAGTAGCGCTTCCATCTACTATGCTAAAAAAAATATATTTAGCATCCTAATTCTAGGATGAGTGGATCCTTGATTTTTGATTTTAGATTTAGAATATTTAGAGATAAATTTTTTCTATCCTATAATTGAATTTTATAATTCTCTATTTATTAGAAAGAATTTGAGATTGTTTATCGAATAATGATTTTGATCTTAGATTATTATACTCAAATATTTATCTCCAGGATATAATAAAATTTGAAGTTTGAACTCTTTTGATCGTTATTATTTCTCTGACTGAATGAAAAATATTGAGGTTATCTATTGATATTGACGATTGTTCTACAAAAGATGGATTGAAGTTATTTATAATTTAATTTGATAATAAATTGATTAATTAAGAGTAGTTAATATTTAGGTAAAGAAAATTGATATACTTACTTAGAATAGCGACATTGATTTTGATTATAAGAAAAAAAAATAGTTTTGATTTAGATCAACTTTTGAGTTATTGATTTTTCTTATAGAATGACTTAATGATAAAATTTGCTTCAAAAATTAGAATATTTAAGAGTTTGAGGGTTTGAATAAGAAAATTTTGATGACTAGAAATAGTGGTTTTGATTCTAATCAACATCGGTGATTTTGATCTTTTCCTATGAAATGACTTAATGATGAAATTACATCGAGAATTAAAATATCAAAAGTTCAAGAATGAGATTGAAATGATAAATCTTCAACTTTTGAAAGTACGAATAAGAGAAAATATTTTTGAATTTTGATTGACTAGGATGTCATCATATGATTCATAGAAGTATGTTTTCTTATCTTATGACGAGTTGAAATTAAGAGTGATTAATATTTTGAAAAAAAAATGATGATGATGAATGAAGTTCTTATTCAAGAATAGAGACATTGATTTTCTTCATTTACAAGAGATAGGTTTGATTTTAATCTAGTCATGAGGTATTGAACATTATTTTACAGCGAATGAGAGCATGATTTTGAAATCTTAAAATATTGAAAATCTTTGAGATGTTGATTTTGATAATAAGAAATGAATGATTCTGTTTCAGATCGATATTTAATGTATTGACTTTGTCTTTATGAAATGATTTAAGAATGAATTTATATCAAGAATTAGAATATTGAAATATTTGAGGATAAGATTCAAGTAAGAAACTATGAAGACTCAAGCAAGAAAATTTCGAGGATGAAATTTCTTTTAGAGAAGAATGTTATGGCCCAGCCCAATTAGGCCTTAAACCCAGCTCACAAAGCACAAAAAAAAAATCGAACGGGAGTCTTCTTCCTCCCGACCGATTCCTAATCGAAGTCGGAAATCGCCGCGAAGAGGAGTCAAACTCCTCCCCTCCGGCTCTATTTAAAGGGGAGACCCCTTCTTTCTTTTTCCCACAAAGAAAAATCGGAGCCAAACAGCGAGGATCGTCGGAAACCACTCGCAAGAGCCCGTCACCGTGCTTGCCTCGATTCCTCACCACAGCGATCATCGGAGCTCGAGGTAAGCCCGATTTCTCTCCCTCTTTTTTCATCCCTTCCTATGCTTGTGTGCACGATCGCCAGCGACCGGAGTCGTCGAATTTTGTTGCGGAAGAAACCTCTGTTTTTACTCTCTTTTCTTCGATTTTTCGGGCGCTGGTGGTCACCATCGGCCACTAGTTTGGGTCCCTTCGAGCTGCCGCTAGTCACCCTCTTGTCGTCGGCCAGTCTCGTGCGATCGGCCGTCGGTCGGCCAACTAATCAAGAGGACTGTGGGTCTCCTGTTTCGGCCCAAGGCAAGCCGTGGGAAGAATAAAAGAAAAAGAAGGAAAAGAAAAGAAAAAGAAGGAAAAGAAAAAAAAAAGAAGAAAGAGAGAGACTTTCTCTCTCTCCCTCTTTTCTTCTCTCTATTTTCTCTTTCTCTTTCTCTCTCTAGTCTCTCTTTAGATTATTTTTCTCTCCTAGGATTTTCTAAAATTTTGAAGAGAATGATGATGAATTTAAATGATCATAGTAATGAATTTTTTATCTGTGATCGTCAGACGGTACATTGGCATCCATTTTGATCATATCAGGTATTTTTAGATTTTATTTTTCATGATTTTATTGAATTATCCACATGATAATTTCAGCATAATTCGATCTGATCAATCGAATTTGTTAAACCATATCGTCTAATTAGTACAAATTCATCTTCATAAATTTCTCTCTAGAATTTGTATCTCTTTAGAAGTTTATTTTTTTAGAATTTATCAAGAGAAAGAATTTTAGTGATGATGAGTTTGAATGATTCTAGTGAAAGCATCCTGATCTATGGTTGTTAAGTAGTATGCCAGAATCTTGATCAGACCATGAATCTTTAGATTTGATCATCCATGATCCCGATCTAGCCATGACTTGATTAAATCATGTTGATTTCACCAATCGAGATATTGGACCAATCGTAATGATAGATTGTGTCACCTAATCAATTTGAATTGTACCTCATGAATTTTTTCTCCTCTGATTTTCTCTCTCTACTTGATTTTATGAAACCAATGAAGAAATCTCGATCCTATCACTTCGAATCCAATTTGATCTGATAGTAAAATTTTGGATCGTTTATGTCCTAATTAGATTTTGAGTAGATGAAATTAGATGATCGGACCCAATCTAAACCATTGAAATATGGTATTCGTATTATTTCTGATTATTGAATTTGATTTCGTATTGGTATCGTTGACACCTGATAATCGGATATTGTGATATGATTTATGAACTGAAGAATTTTGAAAGAAAATTTATAGAATTATGTGGATTTATTGGAATGCGTTCGAGGTAAGTAATGTTTTACTTTTTCTAGATTTATCGGTAAATTATAATGTATTTTTCTGATATGATTTGTGAAACGATGCATGAATTGGATGAATGATATTTTATTATGAAAATATCTTATTTGAAATGTTATGATGAAGCATGATTGAACATATTAATTTCATGATGCATTATATTGATTGATTTCGATACTACATGATTATATGTTTTCTTATCGAAATTAGAATCTGAAATATGATTTATGAAGAATTTTGATATAAGAACAATATGAATTGATAACCTGATTATGTAAAAGATTCCGCTAATGGGGGCATATACGTTGGTAATTGATTTGTTCTGAGGGTTTATGTCGCCAGAGAGACCAGCGACAAACCGCCAGATAGACCAGCAGTTTTGAAGGACTTTGCTGCCAGATGATTCGCAGCTTACCGCAAGAAGATACGCGGTATTATGATCCTGCCATAGGAAAAATATGGTCATAGCTTATGGTTGATGAAAAGAATTTAAGAATGAAAGAAATTGAAATCTCGAAAGAAACTCGAATTTTCGAAAAAGAAATGAATTTGGCATGAACTATATTGCATAATCGAAATTGATTTCAAATTGATGAACTCTATATGCTTATTTTCTATAAATAATTATTTATTTAATGTCTGATGAAATCTGTTGAAAGTGATCATTGCTTACTGGGCTGTCTAGTTCATTACCTCCTATTTTACTATTTTTATAGATGTTGAGCAATTAAGATGATACAAGATGTGAATAGAAGAGTGATTAGAAGCAGAATCTTCATACTTTTATTTTAGGTTGAAAGTCTTATTGAATTTGATGTAACGCCTATGGAACTTTGTTGACTTTATTGAGATATTAGAGTTGAAATTTAGATTGTTATATTTTTTATTTAAATTATTGACTAATTTTTCCGTTGTGAAGTATTGATATCGTGATAAGATGCCTTGCATGCTTATGGGAAGAGTTTCCTATGAGTATGCGGCAGTTGCCATGATCCTCGATTCACAGTCTCGAATCGAGGACATGACACTAAATATGTATCCATTTCACCTATTCTCTGTGTTTCATATTGCAGTGAATAATGAAATGATTCCATCATGCTTGTCATTTAGATGAAATGGTCTCCAGTTACTATGGTGATCATTTTGCACATTATTAGACAATTACAGCAATCTCCTCTGATTAAACATACACCATATGGTGTTATAAAAAATATATGAAATAATATATATATATATATATATATATATATATATATAATGTAACCACAGAAAAAATAAAATTACAAGAAAATGAACTAATTAAAAAAATATTGTATTGAAGAGTAAGCTTAAGATGGAAAAATGGTGAAATAGGTTCCAAAAAAAAAATTTATTTGTAATTTAGATGCCAATCAAAAATATATATATATTAAAATATTTTTTTCTGTGATATGTGTGATACAATTAAATATGATGTGACAAAAATAAAATAAATAGAACCTAGCTTGGGAGGTGGATAAATTACTGTCCTAAAGGAGATTCCGGCCCCTTCTCGTGCGAAGATCTAAGCCGCACACCCTCCTCCAAGGTACAATTTGGAAGCCAAATACTCCAACGTTCGTCGGTGGCACGATTTCGAACGGACGCCGATCAACTTCATCCTCAGCCCAATCAACAAAATGAACGAAAGAGAGAGAGCACGAAGAGAGAATTTTTGAAGATGGGAAAGAATTTTTTGAAGGTAGAAAGACTTTCGATATTTTTTTTTCGTTCGGAAATTGAGAAAAAGGGGGCATCTTTTATAGGCGCAGACGATCGCGGAAGCTCCGTGTGCGAGAACGGCATGTGGAACTGCCGCCCGCGCGCGGAGAGTTCGCAAAATGGCCGCGGAACGACCGCACGGAATGTTGCTGCGCGATCCTCTCGCGGAACGGCTGAACAATAGAATATCCATGCGCACTCGACGCAGACGTCCACGCATGTTCGACATTCCGTGCGAGAGGAGTTTTGAAACTCCGAAAAGGTCCCGAAAAGTCAACAATCCCCCACAAGTTTCAAAACTCATAAAATATTTTAATTTAGCAAATATTTAAAAACTTTCATTGGGTTTTTACTATGCTTAGTACAAGTACCTTCTAGGTTTGAACTTGTATTTAGTATAAAATACATACAGTATGAAGACAATATGATCAAAATGCAGGGTAGCGCTATTTAGGCCATGCGCTTGCTTTGATTTTCATGAGAGTTACTAGGAATTCGCCCTAATCTCATAGTTGCGACCTCACGACTACTCTCACTAAGGTAGATCCTCCAATGGTACGTGTAACGAAATCGTACCTCGTTAAACTTTCGATCTTGGATCTATTAAGAGCTACGTTCCGTCTAACCGTTACATATAGAGCACTACACCATAGGGATAGGTTGGAGACAGAATAAAAAAAAATGTTGCTCCCAGAGTCACCTCAGAGGTCGTTTTTCTTTGAACCTTGATTCTGGAATCTCTAATCGCAAAGGTAGGGGTCCACTCTAATGACTAATATATGGGCTTAAGCTCCATCCCCCTCGATGTCTCAAATATCAAAGCCTTTGAAAGATCTTTGATTAAAAGATCAGATAGATTATTCTTTGATCTTATAAATTGAAGTGATATCACATTTTTCATTTTATTTCTCACAGTTTTATATCTGATCAAAATATAATTGTTTATCTTTTTATTTGATGTCTGCTGATTTAACAAATCTATTAGAGCTCTACAATCACAATTTATTGGTACTACAGATATTTTGAATGGAAGAATTTCAATATCATTAATTAAATCTTTTAGCCACTGTGCTTCAGTGCAAGTGGTGTCAAGAGCAGTTAATTCAGACTCTAACGTGCTTCTTGTTATTATTGTTTGTTTACATGAACCCCAAGATACTGCACCTCCTCCAAACATGAAGAGATAATCTGTGGTAGACTTAACATCTAAATTATCTGTCAACCAGTTAGCATCACTATATCCTTCTAGTACTTCTGGATAATCGGAGAACAAGAGAGAGTAATCTAGAGTTCCCCTCAGATATCTAAAGATTCTTTTAAGGGCTTTCCAATGTTCTTCACTAGGATTGCTAGAATACCGATTTAGTCTGCCTACTGCATAAGCTATATCAAGACGGGTTCTATTTGCTACATATAACACTGATCCTATCCTCTAGGAATACTCTAATTGTCTTATAGGTTCTCCTAAATTCTTAGTTACATGTGAACTATGATCATATGGGGTACAGACAGGATTTAGATCAAAATATTCAAATTTTTTAAGTATTTTTTCTATTGAATGTGTTTGGTTTATGGCTATTTCGTTATTTGTTCTTTTAAGTTTCATTCCTAAGATTATATCAGTTTCTAAGTCTTTCATATCAAAATTAATTGACAAATAATTTTTAGTTTCTTGTATTATTTTTAGTGATGTTCCAAATAATAGAATATCATCTACATACAGACATAAAACGATAAAATCTGAGTTATTTCTTTTATAATACACATTTATCATGCTCGTCAATCTTAAAGTTATTACCTAGGATAATTTCATCAAATTTAATATGCTATTGTCTAAGAGCTTGTTTTAATCTACAAAGTGATTTAATTAATTTACATACCTTATGTTCTTGTCCTTTGGCTATAAAACCTTAAGGTTGGTTTATATAGATTTCTTCTTTTAATTCTCAATTTTAGAATGCAGTTTTTATATCCATTTGATGAATCATTAATTTATGAATTGATGCTAATGCTATCAAGATTCTTGAGGTGGTTATCCTAGCTACAGGAGCATAGGTATCAAAATAATCTATGTCTTTCTTTTGGCTGTATCCTTTGGCTACTAACCTAATTTTATATCTTTCTACTGTTCCATCTGATCTTAATTTTCTTTTGAAAATCCATTTAGTTTCTATTGCTTTATTTTCAGGAGGTAAATCTGATAAAATCTAAGTTTTATTCTCTAGGATTGATTGAATTTCGCTATTTATAGCTTCCGTCCAATATGATGAATCTGATGATGACATAGCTTCATCATACGTGCAAAGATCACCCTCTACAAGATATATAAAGAATTTTTTTCTAAAATTCTTTTCAATTTTGATCTTTTTATTTCTTCTTAACTCAGTTTCAGTTTCAAGTTCTAAGTCCATAGATCTAGAAGAAGATGGTTTATATTCTAGGAATCTTGAAATTCTAGTTTTAAAAAGAAATATTTCTTCAAAGAAAGAAGCATCTCTAGCTTCTAGGATTGAATTATAACTTATATCACTAATATCTGATTTAATCATTAAGAACCTATAGGTATTACTATTTTGGGCATAGCCAATAAAGACAGCATCTACAGTTTTAGATCCTAACTTTTTCTTTTTGGGTTCAGGAATATTTACTTTAGCTAGACACCCCTACACGTTGAGAAAATTTAAGTTAGGAGCTCTACCTTTCCAAAATTCATAAGGGATCTTACCACTATCTTTAATAGAGATTTTATTTAGGATGAAGCAAGAAGACAGAAGAGCTTCTCCCCACAAGTTCTCTGGTAGGTTTGAGCTAATCAACATAGCGTTCACCATATCCAAAAAGGTACAGTTTTTACACTCAACCACACCGTTGGACTATAGAGAGTAAGGAGCAGTTACTTCATTAATTATTCCATATTCTTGACAGAACAGGAAAAAGTTATTTGAATTATACTCTCCTCCTCTATTAGTCTTAAGAATCTTAATTTTCTTTTCTTGTTGATTTTCTACCTCTCTTATAAATTTTGAATTTATTAAAGGTTTCATCCTTAGATTTCATTAGGTACAGTAGCAGTATCTCGAATAATCATCTATAAAGGTTATTATGTATTTATTGCCACCACAGGTTACAATTTTAAAAGAGTCACATACATCACTATGTATCAATTCCAAGATTGAAGAATTTCTTTCAACTGATTTGAATGATTTTTTTGGTTGTTTAGATTCAGCACATATTTCACATTTAGATGTATCTAAGATTGATTTGGGAATTAGCTTTAAATCCATCACATGTTTGATTTTCCTTAAGTGTACATGACCTAATCTATCATGCCACAAATTTTGATTAGATTTATTCGCAAAATAAACTTGATTCTCAGTTTTATTAATAAAATAATTTATTATATTTAATTTGAATAAGCCTTCACTTGCATATCTTCTTCCTATGAAAGCATTATTCTTAGTTATTACAACTTTATTACAATCAAGAACAATTTTATATCCCTTCTGAACTAGCTGAGACCCACTGACTAGGTTCTTCCTAAGGTCTGAAACATACAATACATCCGTCAGGATAAGAACTTTTTCAGAAGTCATCTTCAAATTACTTCATCCTTGTCCCTTGATCTTGACGGCTGTATTGTTCCCAAGGATTACATCTCCTCCGCTTGAGTCTTGAATAGTAGTGAACCAGAAGCGGTTAAAACAAATATGAATATTAGCTCCTAAATCCAACCACCAATCAAAGTTAGAGGAAGTAATATTAACTTCAGAGTTAAAGCTTACTGACCTAAAGGTGATATCTTCTGGACCTTCAACTACATAAGTTTGAGGTCCTGAGGAAGTAGAAGACTTGCGAAAGGGCTTTCTTCCGGTGATAACAGTCTCTCGCAAGATGATTGGTCTTTCCGCACACAAAGTATAACTTATTACTTGAACCTTGGGCAGGTTTGATGGATTTAGTATTATTGGCCTTGAAGTTTTTTTCTTAGGCTTGAACTTATTTGAGTAGGGTCGGTTAAGATGGTTTGTCTAGTGTTGGTTTGATTGAAAATTAGGTTTTGATTTGGATTTAGTAAGGGTCAGATTAGCTTGAGCATCTGAAACTTTGGTTTGTTGGGTTTTAGACCTATGTTGGTCTTTTATCCTAATTGAATTGAGAAGTTGAGTTAGAGTTAGTTCTCCTTACTTATGGAACGGACCTTTAGCAAAGCCATCCCAAGAAGGAGGCAATTTATCAAGAAGGCTCGAGACCTTAAATTCTTCAGAGAGAGAGGTTCCATTGGTTTAAAGCTTCTTAAGATATTTTTGAAATTGGTGAAGTTGGTCATTTATAGGTTTATCATCTACCATAACATATCTAAGAAATGATGCGATGTTGAACCGCTCAACACCAGCATCATCCAAACCATACTCAGACTCTAGGTTATCCCATAATTCTTTTGCACTCTTTGCAGATAAATAAACATCATAGAGTGAATCACTAAGGACACTTAGAATTCTACCCTTACAAAGATAGTCTTTTTTAGGGGTGGCAGGAGAGGTTGAACTAGAGGAGGCAGAGGATTGATCAATAATCGATCAGAGCCCCAAAGTGGTTAGCCAAAATTTCATTTGGCTTTGCCACCTCCTAAAGTTGGTTCCATCAAACTTGTCGGGTTTAAGACTAAAGGTTTCATCTCTAAGAGTAGCCATTTGGTCCAAATAAGGTTCAGAGAAAAAAACTGGCATTTAAAAAAAAATTATTAGTTTTTTTTTTAACTAGTGGACTTAATAAGTTTTATTAAGGTTGAGCATGCAACAATACAAGTTTTGAGGAGATCTTTAATTAATTTGTATAATACAAAACTATAGAAAATAATGCTGGCCAATTAAAAACAATATATAAATATGCAAGGAACATAAGCCCTAAATATATACAAACAATTATATTAAATATGTATGCACTACAAAAATATTTTTTGGAATCTCCTTTAGACTGTTATAGAAAATATATGAAATAATATATATATATATATATATATATAATGTAACCACAGGAAAAAATGAAATTACAGGAAAATGAACTAATTAAAAAAAAGTTGTATTGAAGAGTAAGCTTAAGATGGAAAAATGGTGAAATAGGTTAAAAAAAAAACTTATTTGTAATTTAGATGCCAATCAAATATATATATATATATATATTAAAATATTTTTTCTGTGATGTGTGTGATACAGTTAAATATGATGTGACAAAAATAAAATAAATAGAATCTAGCTCCAAAGGCGGATAAACCACGGTCCTAAAGGAGATTTCGGCCCCTTCTCGTGTGAAGATCTGAGCCGTACACTCTCCTCCAAGGTACAACCTGTAAGTCAAGCACTTCAACGTCCGTCGGTGGCACAATCTCGAATGGACGTCGATCAACTTCGTTCTCAGCCCAATCAACAAAATGAACGAAAGAGAGAGAGAACACGAAGAGAGAATTTTTGAAGATGGGAGATAATTTTTTGAAGATAGGAAGACTCTCGGTATTTTTTTTTCGTTCGAAAACTGAGAAAAGGGGGATGCCTTTTATAGGCGCAGATGACCGCGGAAGCTCCGTGTGCAAGAATGGCACGCGGAACTGCCGCCTACGCACGGAGAGTTCGCGAAACGGCCGTAGAACGATCGCACGGAATGTTGCCGTGCGATCCTCTCGCGGAACGGCCAAACGGTGGAATGTCCACGCGCACTCGACGCGGACATCTACGCACATTTGACATTCCGCGCGAGAGGAGTTTTGAAACTCCAGAAAGATCCCGAAAAGTCAACATATGGCACTTAAGATAGGGTGTAATAATTTAAATTGAGCCTTGAAAAGACTGGTTATTCACAACTTGAAATCTCAAAATGGCCAACAGCATGGCATCAAATGCTTTCAGTGTTGACACTTTTGCTTTGCAAATTTCAAATTTTCAACTAGCTTATCAACACTGACTCATCTTTTGCAGATTTTACCCAAAGATTTGCGAGATAATCTACAAAATGAACCTAGAAGAGCTCAACTTTTAGAGGTAAGTTTAGATGCAAGTCTCATCCTTCACTTGTTCTAACAGACTCATTTGACATTTACCATATGCATGGCACATGCACAGACATATTAATGAGTAAAGAATGAAACTATCATAAATCATTTGGAATTATCATCTATCTGTCTGCGTAATGCTTATTTTTGCTCACCATTTATTAGGTTATTCTGGATTTGGGTCGTAAGCCTGAAGCACGTTTCCTTGGTGAATCTGGTGGGCAGTATCTGAGGAATACAGAGGTATAAATAACTTGAGATAAAAATTTTACCTTTGGTTCTCTTTATAATTTTCTTTGCTCAATGTAGGTTATTTTCCTTCCATTACAATTGGCATTCTCAATTTATGAATTTTCACAATTGTCTAACCATATTCTGTGGTTTCTGTACACTTATTTTTCAGTTTTATGTGCCAGATATGGAACTTTCTTGACTTGGATTTTGTTTTTGCTGATCATCATGATTTTTCTATTATAATGAAATTTCCTTTGCATGGTTGTAGTTTTTTTTAATAAAAAGAATAAAGGAAAGAAATGTTGACTTCTTTTCCACATTCTAGATTTCACTGGAAGAGTTGGAGAAAGCTCAGAAAGCAGTTGGAGAATTTGGAGGAGACAACCGTGCAGGCATTGAAGGTACCTTACACAGGATATCTGCAATAAGGAGTAGGAAGGGGCTTATTGTTGGGCTGACATGTAGAGTTGGACGAGCAGTTACTGGTCATGTTGACATGGTCCGTGATCTCCTGCAATACAATGAAAGCATCCTATTTCTAGGAAGGTAGTATCGCCTTGGAGAAGAAGCATGATAGAGATCATTTCTGTAATGCCTTTTAGATTACTTCCAGTATAATGCATCCGTTGTTGATTAACTGTGTATCTTGTCTGTCAAGCAAAGTATCCAGGCAATCCCCATGATTTGAGCCTAAGTTGTTGATATAAGATATGTTCAGTGTGGTTTAGTTCTATATATAATAGCAAAGGAATTTGTGCTGAGCTCATCTTGATAAAACCATCTTCATGTGAATGATTTAGGAGGACACTCATATAGGTAGATTGCTATAAAATATCGACAAAATACCTGCCACCAAAACCTTTTCCAAGATGATAAGTGCAGAGTTTGTTTTATAGACGATTGTTTTTCTCTATGATACCATGTTTTTCATTTCAATGATTAATGCTTATGCAATAATTAATACAAAGTACCATATAAGTTGGTTAATATATAAATATGTTGGGCCTGCCATATGATATTATTGATGGAATTTTCACTCTAATGTCATGCCTACAATGCTTGTGTTTTTAAGCATGTTAGAGTTCTGAGATTCCTTAATGATTGTATTCAATATTTGTATGTCTTAGCATGTTAAAGTTCTCAGATTTCTCTGTCATGAGTAATTAATGTATGTTTGCCCATCTGCATCTTGTGGATTTTATATTTCTTGGGTTTAATTTGCTATAATTCCTTATTTCTGTTCCACCAGGCCTGGAGTAGGTAAGACTACTGTCATGCGTGAGATTGCACGTGTCTTGGCTGATGAACTTCAAAAGCGAGTGGTATGCTAATAACTTTTATTTGTGTAACTTCTTCTAATCTATCACTTAAAATGCCTTACATTCTTCATCAGTTCACTGATGATTAGGATAGGTAATTGTGGATACTAGCAATGAGATTGGAGGAGATGGGGATATTCCTCACACAGCAATAGGGGGTGCAAGGAGAATGCAAGTTCCAGAACCATCCATGCAGCACAGACTCATGATTGAAGCAGTTGAGAATCATATGCCTGAGGTGGTAATTGTAGATGAGATTGGTACTGAAGCAGAGGCACTTGCTTGTAGATCAATTGCAGAAAGGGGACTGATGCTTATCGGTACTGCCCATGGAGAACATTTGGGAAATATAATTAAAAACCCCACTCTTTCTGATCTGGTATACCATCATCCAAGTTATATACATATGAGTCTTTTAGCTTCACTGTTATGGCATAAAATGCTTTATAGTTTCAACTGCTTCCATATTATGATTTTATTTCATGACAAATGTCTTTTTCAAGTTATAATACGAGTGGTGACGGTGGAGATCTGATAAGCACAACAGAAACAAGGTTGCCACAGGTGGCCTCCTAGGCACTTGGGCAGTCCCACAGTCTAGGTGTCTGATGCTCTCCAGGCCGCTAGGTGAGGTGGCCATCTGGGTGCCCATGTTGGCACCTAAGCCAGGTGCCTGGCTGCTCATCAGCTGCTTTGTTTCCATTTTCCAAGCAGCATCTACGTCTAATTTTATTGATCACTTTCAATTCCAATCATCTTTGTACATATATTCTATGAAGCATATTTATTATCTTATAACTTTGGGTACATTAATGAATATTGGAATGTATTTCTCAAATCACTGAATGCAGCCATCAATATTGGTTCTTCTGTTATCTAAGGACAATGATCATTCAAGCTGCCTCTCTTAACTCTAGACCCTCCTTTTCATCATGAGTAGCAAGAGGATTTGGGACAGTGAACAAGAGAAAGGGAGAATCTGGAGATCATGATTGCTATATTTGTGATAATTTGATTATATAAGGCTATCTATTAAATTGTAATAGTTTTCAGGAATTGCTAATTCCAAGCTCCTGCCTGTCCACCTAGGCTTTCCGCCAAGGCATTTAAGGGAGCCACCACCTAGGACTGCTTAAACTTGAAAGGAGAGAAGGTCGTTTGGGTTTTTATGGATCAGCAGCTTTGTTAAACATGATGTTCATGAAACCTGCATGTTTTAATGCTGCTAGGGGTCCTATCTCCTTTAAGATTTTTTTTTTTTCGTTTTTCTTTTTCTCTCTTTCTTTTATTTTCGGGTGGGGATGGTTTCGGCATGGGGATGATGTGAAAGGGTGGGTTGGGGGGTGAGAGTGAAGAGGTACTCTTTAAGATTTTTTTGGTTTATGTCATCAAGTCAAATGCTTGTTACCTGCCTACAGTTTTATTAGTTTTATGTTGGAGGAAGTATTTTCTTAAGATATATTGCTCTAATGGCTTCCACTTGATTATTTGTTAAAACCAGGTTGGGGGAGTGGAAACTGTTACTCTAGGTGATGATGAGGCTCGAGCTAGACGTAGCCAGAAAAGCATTCTTGAGAGAAAAGCTCCTCCAACATTTCCTTTCCTTATTGAGATGAGGGAACGGAATCACTGGGTCGCTCACCGAGTAAGTTATCTTTTTTTGGGAATGAAAAAAGCATCGAGCAATACAGTTTCTAAGTCGAGCTTAGCTTTGGTATAGCATTGCAGATATCTCTGGGCCAAAATGGAATAAAATCTGTTATGACCTCAGTTTTCCTTTTTTCCTGTTTAACTGCATTACTGTTCAGATTTGAACTCGGAAAAAACAAAAAACAAAAGTTGGATTTGTCATATGAGAGCACAATCTTGGCACCACACCAGCATTTGGGGGATGAAGCATGATAAACTAGTGATATATTATTGGAAGAGCTGATCTAGAAAACAAGAAAAGAAAAGCATAGTCTGACTGGATTTATTTTGTTTGCAATCCTTTAAAGCTTTGGTTAATTTTTTTTATATAGATCAGCAGCATTGGTTCTTGTGGGTGAATTGGAGAATGCTCTGTAACCAAGTGCATGTAGCTAACTGGCTGGTCTCCATTGGAAATGTTATCATTCAAGCTCAGTACATGTTAGACATTTGTGGCATAATTAATTAGCATAATAATGCTAATATTAAGAACTCTTTTCTAATTAAATTGGATTGCAATTCAAAGACTTGTATTTTGGGGGAATTAATATTTCAGATGGTTCTTATCGTTTTCTGCACGTAATATTTTTGTCGTATTTACAATTCTCATCACTGTTCAATATTTGCACAGATGGGCATATATTTTTTTCATATATTTTCATCTTTATTTTATCAATTACTTCGTATTCATATGCCCACTACAGAAATTCCACTGTGGTTGCATAAACGGCACCTTTTCATTGTTAAAGATCATAGCTCTCTGTTCTCTCTTTGATTGTGCAGACCGAAAGGAGCGTTGATATGTTGCTCCACGGCAAAAAGCCGTTGGTAGAGGTATGGTGCTTGATAATTTTTTTTATCAATCTTTGATTTATGCTTTAGGCAATGATATTTCCCGCATGGCAATCTTTTCATAATTTGCTCCAGTCTTTTTGTTGCATGTTTTTGTGGACTAGCCCTTGAGATTAGGTGGTGGAATCAGTTTGCTGAAGATTTATCCTCTGAAGAAAGATTTTGTTGTTTTCACAATATTATTAGAATAATAATCCAAATGATAAGAGGTTCTTATAGACCGCCTGCATTTCTAGCACTCAGATTGACAAAATTCTGCTTCAGCTGAAATGCGCATCTTCATTATTGATAGTGGTGAACTGCAGGTGAGAAAGAGGGATGACCAGTTCAAGGTTGTAATTGAAAGATGGATAACATATGATGGAGAGGCAATATAGTGAGATTTTGCTCCATCGGTTATACCAGAGTATGACCCGATAGAACTATAACATGTGTAGCTTGTGATTTAATATATAGAACTAATAACACATGCATATTTTTTCACTTATCTCTATAAACATATGCAGATTTGCACTTACCAAAAAAAGGACTGCTTGGCCTTGACAATGGTGTCAAAAATTTGCAAATTGTTGATTGGATTGCCCAGCTCAGCTCCACACCTGCTGATTTCACGGCCTAAATTTTGTCAAACATCTAGTGAAGGTACTATTGTGGCTGCTGTATCTTCCCTTGAAGGAGATGTAACCGGCATCTCAGAAATGCATTGAAAATGCCTTCTTTGCTCTTATGTATCAGACTAAAGGAACTCATCATGTAACTTTTTTCTGGTCTCTCTTTTGATCAAACTGCACAAGCAAGCAGGTTTAAGAAGCAAAAACTAAAGGAAAATGCATGGTGGTGGGGGAAGATGTTCTCACTTATGGTTGAAATTAAATCAAATATTAATATATCCATATCTATATCTATTTTGTTTGACAAATACAGATATGAATATGGGATTGATATAAAAATTTATGTTCATATTTAAATGGGATATCGAAAGTATGAATATACATATAGATATAAGTCGGATAATTAAATTTTTTGTTCATAGAATCAAAGATATTACTTTGTGGATGGTAAATCAAATTAATGATAAACTAATATGGTGATGTATTTTCTTTAAAAAAAAATTATGAATGTTATATAGAATCAGATGTTCGAATATGGATTATGTGGTTGTTTGTTTATATTCATATCCTTTTTCTAATAGATATATATATGAATATTAATCAGATTTTTAAATTTTTGTCCATACCTAGATAGTTTCGGATGTAAAAATGAATTCGAATAGATAATATCTGGTCTATTTTCAGTCTTATTGTCAATTCAGGTAGTAAGCGGAGGTTCTCTTAAAAGTTAAAAATGCTTGCAAATGTGTAATGGAAGCCTAGAGTTCTTTGACAAGCTGAGCACAGAATTTAGCGGTTTCTCAATTTCTACTAGGATATTATCTTAGTCCTTGTCTGTAGTTCAACTTGCTTAGTGACCCAAAACATATTACCATCTTTCGGTTAACTAGTTTCTTTATGTGTCATTGGTTTTTTCTATAGTTGTGAAAGAAATATTGGATTCACATGATAGCAATTCTTGCAATCAAAGATTGCAATCTGATCTTATAATAATTATAAGAAAATAAATTACAACAATACCTTAGAGCTCTATATTTATCACATTTACATCCCATGATTTGTAAACACTGCACTTATATCTAAGTAAAATGGACAGCATCAATGAAATCATTTATTTTATATAAAAAATTGAAATTGCTCTTGAGTGAGGAGAATGTGTATGTATATATATATTCTTCTACCCTTGGATGGTTATCGTGTCACTTAAAATTATTTTGATCATTTTTATAATTTTTTTAAGATGATATTTAGATTTATTTAAAATTAATAATTTGATTAATATTTTATTAAATTATAAATTAAAATATTGAATAAAAATAAGACCGACAGGGATAAACATAAGTTTTCTAATTTATTGGACATAAGTATAATTTATTCAAGAGTTTTTGTAATTTGCTTTAATTAAAAATAAAAATAAAATAATGGCAAACTAAAGTGGGCATACTCATTTTTTTCAAAAATAAATAAATAAATAAATAAGATAGGCGTGGCACCATTCTTCTAGAAGGTTTCTACCAAAGTGCCCATGGCGAGCCCAATGGCAACCAATCGAACTCCAGTTTCGTCCCCGCTTCTGTTTCGAGCCTCCTTCCCTTCTCCTCCTACCCCACCTCCTTCTTTTCCCTTTCAATTCCCGGCGCGAACACAGAAGAGGAGGGCATTGGGTTTAACGATTAGAGCCGAGACGATGGCGACGGAGAAGCTGGGGATCAAGGTGGAGAGGAACCCTCCCGAATCCAAGCTCGCCGAGCTCGGTGTCCGTCAATGGCCCAAGTAAGCATCCAAGCCTCCATTCCATATCTTTTCTCTCTTTTCTGGGGAGATTTCAGTTTTCGTTTCTTCTCTCTCTTCATTTGCTTTGAGGTGATGGGTCTCCGTGTCGATTATTCAAAAAATTTGTTTTAGGGCATGTCTAAATCTGAAAGTTAGAAAAAGAAAAAAGGTTCTGTGTCTATTGTTAATTTGTTTAAAAAAATCTGTGCGTTATCTGATTAATTATTAATTCGTTATATATAAAAATTGTATTGAAATTTTAAATCGTTATAGTCTTTTCCTAATAATGTTCAGCACTCTGTCAAATAGCATTGTAACAATGCATGCCATCAAATAAATTCCATTTTTTACGAAATTATAAATTAGGTTAGAAGTAATCAAGATTTTTTTTTTTATAAATAAAAGCATATTATTATGTTATTATAGATTCCAAACAAGATTTATATCTACATTCTCCTGGAACACTAGATAAAATTCATAGATTCTTTTTCCCACCAAAGAAAAGAATAAATCCTAATGCACCACAAAAACTTGGCATAATGCGTATGCATCTGCTCATGGTTTCTAACACTTTCCAGATTTGAGATAATTTAGTGGAAACGTAGATTTTATAAAAATTTTCCAAAAAACAATTAACTTGTGATTATTTTTCTAATGCAATAAATCTCGCCTAGAATTACTCTTCCTCTCTTAAAAGTTTTGAGTCTAGATATTTTAGAAACTCCTGAATTCTTTGTTGCTAAATCAATTTTTTCATCACCTGTTGATTAGGTATATCTTTATGCTTTTTCTTACTCTCAATATCCAACAATTTTAGAAGTCCTTATACACAAATCTTGCATGTTTTATTAAAGCTCCAAAGCGAAATGACTAACTGGAATTTATATAGGAATATTTTGAAGTTCTAATGGAATAATTTGATTAGGATTATTTTTGACTTGAAATTTTGAGAAATTAAGACTTATAGTTTAAGGATTAAAGTAGAAAGGAGTCTTCTTCTGAAAGAAAAAAAAAGGATTGCCCCAAAAGCCCTAGAAAAGATTTAAGGTCATACCTAAGGAGATCAGCAACCCTCCCTTCTCGGGGAAGGTTCGTAGAGCTCTCTAGTCCTTAGGGGAGGATAAGGCCTAGGGCCGGATGGGTTCTCTCCCTTCTTCTTCCGTTGCTACTGGTCGATTGTCCAGGGGGAGGTGATCGAGGCGGTTCAAAGGGTCTTTGCAGTGAGAGGCATTCCGGAGCAGTGGAAGCGGACTTTGGTTGTTCTTATCCCAAAGAGATCTGATGCTTCTGCCTCGAGGTACTTCTGACTGATCATCCTTTGCACCACTCTCTATAAAGTGTGTGCGAGGATCTTGATCGAATGTCTGAAGCCGATCATCCTACACCTGATTAGTCAGAAGCAAGGAGCCTTCCTCAGCGGCCGCAGCATCACTGATAACATCTTGCTTGCCCAGGAATTTATGCTTGACTTGCGGCGTGCCCTTGATACGCATAGAGCTTGATACGCACAGAGCATGATGGCGATCAAGCTGGACATAGAGCGGGCCTATGATCGGTTGAGTTGGTGGTTTCTTTGCCAGATTCTTCAAAGATTCGACTTTCACCACAGATGGATTGAGTAGGTTATGGACTGCGTGGAGGCTCCGAGCTTCACCATCCTGATCAACGGCTCCCCCATCGAGTTCTTTCACTCTATCGGCGGACTCTAACAAGGGTGCCCTCTCTCTTCCTATTTATTCATTTTATGTGCTATGCTCTCTCTTGTGCCCTTTGGGCGGCGATCCAGGAGGCAGAGCTGGAGCTCTACTGGCCTCACCCAGGGATGCAGTCCCTATTGCATTTTCTGTTTGCAGATGATTGCTTCCTTATTGGTCGAGCCTCCATTCGAAACACGAGGAGCTTTGCTTCCATAGTTGAGGCCTACTGTCGAACGATTGGTCAGCGAGTGAACTTGCAGAAAGTCCATCACGTTCAGTCCTAAGATGAAGATTCAGATGAAATAGGTGATTCGGGATACGCTGCGCATCTCCAAGCAGATCGGGATCCTGACTTATCTTGATGTTTCCATCACCGGATGTAGACTTCGGAGAGCTGACTGCAGGCACATGGAGCCACGGATCAGAGAGCACTTCGAGGGCTGGGAAGCCGATGCCCTCTCCATGATGGGGAGAGCCACCTTAGTGAGGTCAATCCTGAGTTCCACCTCGATCTATCTTTTAGTGAATACTGTAATGCCATGCTCTTGCCTCAGGACTCTAGAGCAACAGTTCCATGACTTTATCTAGGGCTCAGAATAGAGAGGCCGTGGCCTACACTTGCTCTCCTGGGAAGTTGTTTACCAGCTACTGCGGGATGGGGGACTAGGGATCTAGTCATTGATGGTTAGGAGGGAGGTTATGATCGCAAGACATGTCACTCGATTTCTTACCCAGCTCGACTGTCTGTGGAGCAGGGTGATGAAGGCTTGTTATGGTGACTGGAGTCAGGGTTTCCATATGAGCATTGGGCGCGACTGCTCTTTTATCTGGAGGAAGATCTGCACATGCGTCCTGTGTATTGGCCCAGGTCATGTAGTTGATTGACGACGGGACTTCGGTTGATGTGAGTCGCAATGCCTAGATCTCCGACCTCCCCCTCTCATGTTGGCCGACCTTCATCAGCATGGAGTTGCAAGATGATTGGTGGGTTCACGAGCTAATCACTGATGACGTTAGAGGCTGGAGAACTCAGGTTGTTAGCCGTCTATTTGGAGGTCAGCTTGCTGATAGGATCTTATCTATCCTGATCCCTATCCATCAGAGCCAGGACTTGAGGGTTTGGGGCCGATCCTACTGCCTTAGAGTACCGACTGAGGAGCTCATCGGGATGTACAGACCTACCCAAGTTAGGAGTATCGAGGTTGTTTGGATCTGGAGAGTAGTAATCCATCCGAGAGTCAAACTCTTCCTCTGGAAGGTTGTTTGGGATCGGCTTCCAACCTGATCTCTTCTCAGGGAGAGAGGCATAGAGCTACCGACAGCTTGTCCAGTGTGCGGGATGGAGGATGAGACGACTGAGCATGCCCTGATTCGTTGCCCTAGGGCGTGCCTGATCTGGAGGATGGCGGGTTGCCCATCTTAGGGAGCTTCTGGGTCGTGGCCCTCATTCTTAGATGCAATCTGTCAGGTCTCGTCCAAGGATCGGGAGTTTGGTGGTAGGATCGGATATATTGCTTATCAGATGTGGCTATCCAGAAACAGGTTGATTTTTGAGGTTGAGGTCGTTCTGATGCAGTGAGTGCTGGAGAAAGCCTGTCATTTTGTGGAGTATTGTTGTTTTGATGTTGCTGGACAGTCCCTTGCTTCTCCGACCTCTTGGGGCTCCCTTGTTGCACATGCAGCGACTCGTAGGATTTGTCTCATTTCCTGAGAGCCTCCTCCATCAAGATTTGGCAAGGTCAACTTCGACGGTAATGTTAGAGGTGATAGTGGCATAGGTTATGTCATCCGTAGCCCTGACGGCAAGCTACTGGCTATTGGGGGATCTCCTCTCACTGAGACGTCAATCCCTGGTGTGGAGCTACGGGCGGCCTAGGTGGGCATCATCCGTGCTCGTTTGAAGCTTTGTGCTGAGAGAATTTTTGTGGAGGGTGATTCGGTTGCAGTTATCGGCTAGATTCATGCAAATACGAAGCAAGCAAGAGTTCATCTGCTACTTCATGACATCTGAGAGTCCCTTGGCTACTTTTCTGCGGTGACTGTCCGTCACGTCTACTAGGAGGCTAACAATCTGCAGACTGGATTGTCTCTTTAGTTGCTGAGCACACTGATGACTGGACATGGCACCATGGAGATGTATGCTCGAAGATATTACGTGACATTTTGTACTCTGATCTTTTGGGCTGTACTCACATTAGAATAGTATAATCACCCGGATGTATTGGAAAAAAAAAGAGGAGATCAACAACCCTCAGCAAGGTACTCATGATAAAATCAAAGCTTGCAAGAGCTTCATTTCATATGATCCATTATTCCCTTGTCAACTGTTAATTCCAATCTCTAAATCTGGGGAAAACAAGTGTTGAATGATCTCTACCTATATTTTGAACTTTTTTCTTCCTTCTTAGACAGAGAGAGGAGAGGAGAGAGAAGCCCTCATGCTGGCTAGAGAGGGGACTCTATTAGAGCTCAAGAAGATGCCATGAAACATGTTTTTTTTCATGCACGCGCCGGGTGGGGTGTGTGTTGGGGTGGGGGGGGAGGTTGTGGGTTATGGGGGGAGGGGCACCCATTCTTGGAGCTAGCATTGACCAGCAAAAACTTGAGAATCAAGAATAAGATGGAAAAAGAAAATGGTCAAATAATGGGTTCTCGTCTTAAATGAATTACTCACCTCCCAAACTGATGGCCAATCCTGATAGAATGCTTTTGTTTAAGAAATAAAAATCTGGGTGCTAAACATGAACTTGTAATAATTCAAATAGGAAGCATGGATACTTCGAATCAGATGCCTTGTCTGTATTGTTTGCAGATCAAGCACCGATACTCATCAGATGCTTCTCAGATACGTGTTTGGTACTCATATTAAGCATCCTGTTTTTCAGTATTAAAAAACACTCTGGATACTTCCCAGATACATGTTAAATACTTGACATCTCCAAAAATGAGAGTTAGGGTCAATTTTGTAGTCTATGATATTAATTTTAGAATATAAAGTATGGACTATAGTCTATAGAATAATGATGAAATAATTAGCTTGTAAAGGTTAATGCTTCCATAAAAAAGTATGGACTATATTATTTTGATAGTTTATTATTCTTTATGAATGCTTTTTTTTATGAATACATGTATGTTTCTTATGCATACATACATATTATATACATTAATAAGAAACATATATGTTATACGTGTTAATGTATCCTAGTCATATTGTATCCTACATTTTCCAGATTTGAAGTATCTATTTATTCTTATCGAATCATATTGGTATTTCTATCATATTTGTGCTTCATAGTTTCAAATGATCTGCCGATTCAACTGTTTGTGAAAACCATGTTGGTTTGTCTTTTGGAATAGTTCAGGCATATTGTTCGGACTGCAAACATAGCTTGTTGATTGTTCAACTGATTCAACTGATCAGTCTGGTCCAGTTTTTAAACATTGATTTTATATCCTTAAACTCATCTACATCTTGGTGGATGACCAATTTCTAGGCCCTTTTTTTGGTCTCTCTTAAGATTGACTAATTGTAGCCACAAAATTTGAAACTGGATCTTAAGGCTGCTCTTAGTGGAGGGGATAAGTTTTGGACGGACAACCCCTGTACTATAGAAGGAATGGGCAATTCCATGAGATAAGTCTCTTTTTGATGTTTGGTTGGAGGAATAATTGTGGGGAATAAATGAGTGCATCTAGTTTTTCAAGAATTCGGATTTCATCGTAATAGCAAAATTGCCCTTCCATTTTTGGTATGTTTAAGGAGTGGGTAAGGGCAAAATAGTAATTGGAAGGGATAAGTTTCCCCTACCATATAGGATTATTACATTTTGGCAAAATGGTGGAATGGTTTTTGCACTTAATTGAGTAAGATTATTCCATGGCGTTTTGGGGGTGTTTGGTAAGATAATCCCCATATGAGAGGATATGCCTCCATTTATCCACTTTACCAACACAGCCTAAAAGAAAAAGGCACCAAATAACAGGGTGCAAATCACGAGGCACAAACATGATTCATATTGGGCACTTTCTCCATCAATTTTGGCCTCAGAGGAGAAAGCATACCTTTGGATGCCTAGCATATAAACCACCTTGGAGGAATGTTTTGAGCCTAGGATTTCACCTTGGATCGAGTGTATAAAATCAAGCATGCCTTTGGATGGTCTATATAAACCACATTGGACTCCCTTTCTACGTATTATGTCATTTTAATACAAGCTTTTGGAAACTTATAGGTGTGCCATATGTAATCTAAAAAGAAGAAAACTTGAGTTCCTAACAGAGTTTGGTGATGGATATTTGGGAACAAGCTTCAAGATCCATATCTAAAACTTGAAACTTGAGTTCCTGAAAGAAAGTTTGGTGATTTGGGAACAAACTTAGAGATCCTCCATCTGAGAGCTAAAAAGAAGAAAACGTGAGTTCCCCACAAAAAAGTGTGGTGATAAACATCTGGGAACCTAAAAAGTTTTCTTCTTTTCAGTTTTGATATGATCCAGTTGGTGTTACATTCCTTTTTTATATGCTTTTTATATACAGGTGGGGATGTGCTCCAAGTAAATTCCCATGGACATACACCGCAAAGGAGACATGCTATCTACTGGAGGGAAAGGTGAAAGTTTACCCTGATGGGCATGGTGATGAGTTTGTGGAGATTGGTGCAGGTGATCTAGTGGAGTTCCCTAAAGGCATGAAGTGCACCTGGAATGTCTCTGTTGCTGTGGATAAGCACTACAATTTTGAATAAAAACTTGGAATGATAAACTAGCAACCTTTTTTGTGAACTAACATCTGTGTGAAAACTGGGATTGCTCTGCATGTTTTGGGGGATGCCCATGGTTTGCAGACCCTATTGACTGATATAATTAGTAGTGCTTTAAGTGCAGAGATGGTCTTGAAGTGGTTAATTCTATCATAAGGTTGTTCATCTCATCCCTCTGATCTACTGCTCCTGTCAGCTGTGCATGCCTGTGACATTATTCTGAGAGCAGTATCATGCAGGATGGTTATTCATTTTGTGGGCATACCTATTATTATGCAGGATGATAATGTGATTCTTAATTACTTTTCTTTCTGTTTCTATCATATTAATTGAGGCCACATTTCTCTTTGAGAAAAAGGAATAGTATAGAGTGTCATTGATAGAAATCATCTCACATCCACACGTTAACCTGTTATAGTGGCACTTGCACTGGCGGCCGTGGCTTGAGATGATAATGTGGGTGACCTCCACATCACAAAGAGCTGACAATTTACAGGCTTTCTCAAATCATTCCCCTGCGCTTGCAGTAGGTTGCTTGGTGGTTTGTGGTGTTCTTAATTGTCTTGATTATATCTGACACCTTCCATTCGCCCCTTACTCCTGATGGTGTCCAGAATGAGAAGAAGAAATAATTAGGTTTATCACATGTAGATAACCAAATCAGAACTGAAGACAAACCGGGGGAAAAAAAAAGGAAATATTCTGACCTCCTTTATAACTCATCCAGATGCTGGAATGTAAGAATATTTATCCTGCCGCTTTTAGCTGAATCCCATGACAGGAAACATGAAAAGATAAAGGATGGTGAGAGAGAGGAGGCAAGAGCACAGAGCTCGAGTTGGTACCGAGCTTGACTGGTTTTGTTTAGCTTTGGAGCTGAGCTCAGCAGCCTGGTACCTGGTTCGGCTTAGGTCTATCTCATCCCTATATACTTCCCCATTGTGGAAGAGTTCTTGCATGATGCCTCGTAAGCTAGTATATATTTTAGCATTGCCTGAAATGCTCACGAAGTGGTTGGCTTCTTGGTCCTTGCATGAAACAAGGTTTTTAAAGGCTGGTATCTCGGCCATCTTGATAGGTGTCCGATGCGGAGATGAACCTTTATTTTGGATGAAACATAGGAAGCTTAAAAAATAACCAAATCATGATTCTATGGAAATTTATTAGGTTCAAAACGTGATAAAATATTGAGACATGGAGATTTCGGTGCTCTCTCTCTCTCTCTCTGGCATAGGCTTGGATCTTTCAGAAAAGGTATGCTATGAAACCGTGGATGAGCAAACCTATCAATCCCTGAGACAAATGACTGCTACCATCTACTACCATCCAACCTTAGTACTGGCCTAGGTTCAGCAACTGAATTGCCGTGTATCCAGGCAAATGTGGAAGTGAGCTAATCTTGAGAAAACAAGCCTATTCGGGGAAATGTGTGTGGTTCATTTAAATATGATGAAAGACAATTAAACGCGAGTCATTCTTAACATCATGCGTCTCGTATCCTTGCCGTAATTGCTTCTGACACTTTGGCATCAATAATCATTTACTGAAGAATGCATTGCACATATTTGCGCCACAAAAATTTTGCAGATAAAATTCTCCTCATGGTGGAATAGAATATCGGCATTCCCAACCCATTTCCAAAAAGAAAAGGTTTTTAATCTCAGATTTTTTTTTTCTCAAATAACGTATGATTATAGAATGCACACACAAGAATGGAATCCTGATTCCGTTGATGGTAAATCACAAAGGAATTATAACAGAAGCATCTCGCATCCTTGTACACGGAGAAAATAGAAGTGTTATATGCCGAAAATTGAAAGAAACTCGGCTATTGAAAATTTGAGGATGACAATTTCCTGTATGAATCCAGATCGCCTAACTAAACCTTTTTGAGAATTAGACCACATAATTAAAGTTTCAGCTAAATTGTCTTAGATCTCTAGTTTGACAGCAAAAATTAGAAGAGTACGGCACCATAGTTTCTTATCTGCAGTGCACGTTTAGAGAACAGAAAACAACATGATGTCTTGGACAAACGTTGAGTGATGCTCAAATTAGCATGGAATATCACTAACTGAAAAGTAAATTTTGTATACATAATAATTACATCAATACAAATGGAAATTTACAATACTTGTAGGCTCCTAAAATTACAAGCTCATGGCTCTAGATGAGAGTTCAGATTCTCCTTCCAATTCACCCTCAGACCCATCAACAATTGCCTGCGGATTTCATCAATTACAATATTGGGCATTAAAAACTCAAATTCTTTGTTTCTATTGTTCTTCAACAGAAGTGATTAATATGTGTAATCGGATCAGCTGTTCCACCCAAACAACAGTAATCAATGCCAGACGGTGATTGCTGTAAAAGTGGAACAGCTGGCAGGAATTTTAAATATAAGGTCAATTTCACCAAAGCCAATGGTGTGGTAGAATCTTATCAAAAATGATGTGGTGGAAATCGTGCAACTTCTGTAAAGTCAAAGCTTCAGACATGCACCAGAGTTTAGCAGAATCCAGGGCATAGGTTGTGTGTGGCTTAGAAGATGTCACCACCCTTGTTGAGTTACATTTTGTTCCAACCATGATGTAACAACGTATAAATATAGAATTTTAGTAAGTTTCATAGAGAAACATGCATGTACCTCTCGATCCTTTGTTTTGTTTTCTTTAAGGTACCGTTCCAAAGCTCCCTCGCCGCAAAGAATTTTAGCTCCGCAACCTGATCTGTCGATAGAGCCAACGGCCTCTTCATCCACCACAACTGCATCTATTTGCCCATCACCCGTCTTTACATCTGGGATCTGAAAGCAAGTGCACCCAGCATTCAAAATCAGTAAAAATTTGTGACTAGAAGAGAGATGGTATAAAAAATTGGATACTGGAATACACCGTATTCTGGATCATTTTTCTGGAGATTTGTCAAAAATAGGTCAAGAAACATACCTCATACATGGCATCGGTAAGAATATTTTCCAATATTGCTCTTAAACCTCGAGCACCAGTATTCTTTGACATAGCTTTTTTAGCAATCAGTCTAAGTGCAGGGTCTGTAAAATGTAGCTTAACCTGGAAGAGGCATAAGCTGAGATACAGTTCCCAGACAAAGGCACGAATATGATCAATAGAACAGGGATACTCACATTGTTCATGCTAAATAATTTCTTGAATTGTTTACCAAGGGCATTCTTTGGCTCCATCAAGACCTGAAGTTAGCCACGTAACCTCACCAAATGTCATAAAAATTAAGTAGCAATTTAAAAAAGGAGTTTCCACCAAGTCACATGATTGTTCCATTCCATTGAACTTGGAAGTTTGAGCTAGATAATTTTTAAATTCAAGTTAATTTGAGGCTATCACATTGAAACACAAGTATCCAAGTAAATTCTGTAGATAAAATGACATGTACTAAAGTTTCAACCAAACCTCTATCAGTGCAACACCCAAACAAGCTTGAGCCTGTTAGATATATACCTTAAAAATCAGATTGGCTGATACATGTACACTTTCTGGGGCATAATTTTATAATTAAATTTTTAAAATTAATAAAATTAGGTTATTTTTTTATTCATATTGTGTATTTTTGTATCCATGAATCGTCCGAAGAGTTGACCTGATAATGACACATATTCTCAAGAATTGAGAATTTGAAGCACGTATCATTTGGGATCAATTTTTAAATACTCCCAATCGATGGATCATCACGGGGACGGTAAATGATCCGGATAGATTGGTGCATGGATCGTCTTCCTTCTCGGATAGACGAGTCTCCAGTTTACAGTGTGGAGACACTGGAGTAAGAGTGCAGGTGCTTGATAGAGATCAAAGATAATGAGCATGACCAATATAAGAAGTCACTTGGATGGCTGCCCACTCGTCAGTGACTTACTCGATGTTGCAGTTGTGTAAATAGTTCTTTAATCTGCGGTGCCTCGGTTGTTTACAGTGGGATTGTTGTAGTTTAACTGTACAATCACTTGATTACCTAATCATTCGAAATCTTACGTTGTATGTTGGCTACAGTAGGTCCATTGTAGGAATAAGATGTGCACCAAGATGGGATCTATCGATCCTGATAGACAGGGAAAGGTCCTGTGCAGTTCATAAGACCAAGTCCTAAAATCCATGACCATGGTAGGTGAATGATGGAAAATAGTTTCTATGAGGTTTCACGTAGACTCGAGTCGATTGAATCTACATATGACGGACAAATAAATTTGATGAGTTATTCTTAACCTACATCTTATCGGGACTCACGACAGAAGAATCAAACTACACAGTAACTGCACCTAGATGTTCATTTTCAATTTTGCTGGGTTGCCACTATATACTGCTAAGTGTCACTGGTGGATTATCGGATTTGTTGCAGCCAATCCCCTATTGCGTCCGTCGTCGGAGAAGTGCACCTGCAAAAAAAAGTCCGCACTGACTGAAATTGTATTCGATAGGGATCTTCCGATGCTTAAGTCAGTGGGGGTGATGAACAGCAGATAGAATATTCAAAGTGACAGAATAGCAGCCCAGAATTGCCTTACCAATGCTATTCATTTATCTTCCTTTTATAAGTGATTCAGGTGTAACCGTCGAGCACGTGGTCCCACTTTTTATGGCACTAAGAGGTAGTTATCCCGATTATCGAGCCATAATCATGGAGTTAATGGGTAGTTTATGCCCATTAATGATCGCGGCATGTAGTTATTATCCACGATTATAGTATCATATGTATATATTTGGCAGTCAGCCGTTTGACAGTCGGTCATGAAAATGGTCAGTCGGCCATGACATGAAGATGGTGAGTCGACCATGAAGACGGTCAGCCGATCATGACATGAAGATGGTCAGTCGTTATGAAGATGGTCAGTCGGTCATGACATGAAAATAGTCAGTCGGCCATGACATGAAGATAGTGAGTCGATCATGAAGATGTTGCTTCAGCCATGATGACTCAAGTTCAGCCATGATGACTTTGCTTTGGTCAGATGATTCTGGTTCAGCCATAATGACTCCGCTTCGATCAGATGACTCTGCTTCGGCCAGATGACTCTCATAAGAGCTGAATTCTGAAAGTTTCTTCCCTTCTAGAGCCTCTCCTCTTGGGATTTCTTGGCTCTTCTTATATAGATATGAAACAAAGACCGATCTCGAATATGAGAGCCGACATAGAATCGAGAGGAGCAAATCCGATTGTCCCAATAGTTGCCCCCCACTTCCAAGTCCAAGGTGGCTTGATGCGTTGGACAATGGGAGTCAATGTATCTTCTGCCATGACTTCGAGTCTTGATTCTGTGGTCATTTCAGTTGATAATGAAAAAAAAAATTTTTTGTTACCGGACCTTAATCCGATTTTGTAGCCTTTAGTTCGTAGTGAAAAAAAATTTTGTGTTGTCTCTTTGAATATGATCATCATTCGTCATAGATAATCATTGAATATTTTCTGACTGACCGGAGTTGAGTTAGCATATTCTTCCGTCTGACCGTAGTTGAGTCGGCATACTATTCCGTCCGACCATAGCCGAGTCGGCATGTGTTCCGTCCGACCGTAGTCGAGTCGGCATGTTCCGTCCGACCGTAGTCGAATCGGCATGTTGTTCCGACCAATCATAGTCGAGTCGGCATATTGTTCCGATCGATCATAATCGAGTCCGCATATTGTTCCGTCTAATCGTAATCGAGTCGATATGTTGTTCCGTCCGACCGTAATCGAGTCGATATGTTGTTCCAATCGATCATAATCGAGTCGGCATATTGTTCCGTCTGATCGTAGTCGAATCGACATGTTGTTCCGTCCGACCGTAGTCGAGTCGGCATATTATTCCGTCCAACCGTAGTCCAATCAGCATATTGTTCCATCCGACCGTAGTCCAATCGGCATATTGTTCCATCCGACCGTAGTCGAATCGGCATGTTGTTCCGATCGATCATAGTCGAGTCGGCATATTGTTCCAATCAATCATAGTCGAGTCGGCGTATTGTTCCAATCGATCATAGTCGAGTCGGCATATTATTCCGTCCGACCGTAGTTGAGTCGGCATATTGTTCCGTCCGATCGTAGTCGAATCGACATGTTCTGATCGATCATAGTCAAGTCGGCATATTGTTCCATCCGATCATAGTCGAATCGACATATTGTTCCGCCCGATCATAGTCGAGTCGGTATATTATTCCGATCGATCGTAGTCGAGTCGACATATTGTTCCATCCGACCGTAGTCGAGTTGGCATATTGATCCTCTTGGGACTCATTTCGATTCGAAGATCGATATTTTCCTGCTTTGGCCATTTGGGGCTTGAGTTGGAGCTCGTATTAGTCGTTGAATCATCTTGAGCTGGAGCTCATTGTATCACATTTCAATTGAAAATATGTTGAAAATCGAACATGTCGTTCTAATATATTACGTCGTAAGGATAACTTTACTGAAGATACAGTCATAGATTGTTGGTATTCCATATCCGAAGGGCGATCTTCCACCGTAGAGGAATATTATTGTAGATTGTTCTATTGATCCGGAACATGATCGTAAATCGTTCTATTATAAAGTGGAAGAACTTTCCAAATCATCGATTAGAATCGATTCGTCGTTTGGAGGGAGCTTTCCATATCGTCGATCTCGATCGATTCGTCATTTGAAGAAATTTTCAGAATCGTCGATCGCAATTGATTCATCGTTTAGTCACTTTGTAGCTTTTTTAATTTGATGATCGAGCTCCTGGAGCTTCTACTCATAGTTGTTCACGCACTGAGAATCCTCTCGGAGGGAACACCCAGGAGTAGAACTTTTGTTAGATGAGGAAGGAAAAGAACATCGTCTTTTCTCCTTATCAGCTTTGTGGGGGAAAGGGAATAGGTGGCGATTGGCATGTCGAGAGTGATGGGCTAAGTGGCATGGTCCATGCTGCCGATGAGACTACCGTCGAGATTGCACCGCCATCGATTGTTAGCTGTGTTTGCTGGAGGCTATGAATTGCCTCCATTAATGTCTTTTCCTACTGCACTAAGGCTGCGAATTGCGGAGCGACCGCAATGATGACCGGACGTGAGGATTTAGGCTCTACAGATGGTGGTGGAAGATCTTTCCGATGGGAAGATTACCAGACGGAGCCGGTGGAAATATTCTGGACTCTCATTTTCGTCATAATGATTAGATTTTCTCCTCCTACCTGGCGTGCCAATCTGTTGCGACCAATCCCCTGTTGCACCCGTTGCCGGAGAAGTGCACCTGCAAAAAAAAATTCGCATTGGCCGGAATTGTGTCCGACAGGGACCCTCCAATGCTTAAGTCAGTGGAAAGTAGTGAATAGCAGATAGAATATTCAAAGTGGCAGAATATCAGTCCAGAATTGCCTTACCAATGCTGTTCATTTACCTCCTTTTTATAAGTGATTCAGGTGTAACCGTCGAGCACGTGGTCTCGCTTTTTATAGCACTAAGAAGTAGTTACCCCGATTATCGAGCCATAATCATGGAGTTCGTGGGCAATTTATACCTACTAATGATCTTGGCATATAGTTATTACCCACGATTATAGTATCATGTTCATATATTTGGCAGTCGACCGTTTGATAGTCGGTCATGAAGACGGTCAGTCAGTCATGAAGATGGTCAGTCGGTCATGCCATGAAGATGGTGAGTCGGCCATGAAGATGGTCAATCGACCATGAAGACGATCAGTCGGCCATGACATAAAGATGATCAGTCGACTATGAAGATGGTCAGTCAGTCATAACATGAAGATGATCAGTCGGCTATGAAGATGGTCAGTCAGTCATGACATGAAGATAGTCAGTCAGCCATGACATAAAGATGGTCAGTCGGCCATGAAGATGTTGCTTCAGCCATAATGACTCAAGTTCAACCATAATAACTCTGCTTTGGTCAAATGACTTTGGTTCAGCCATAATGACTCTGCTTCGGCCAGATAACTCTCATGAGAGCTGAATTCTGAAAGTTTTTTCCCTTCCAAAGCCTCCCCTCTTGGGATCTCTTGGCTCTTCTTATATAGGTACGGAACAAAAGCCGATCTCGAATATGGGAGCCAATATAGAATCGGAGGGAGCAAATCCGATTGTCCCAATAGGACCAATGAGAATTATTTTGGTAATCAATAAATCTCAATTGATTGAATTAGAAAGAATTCCAATCCATTGAAAGGAGTTTCAATGACATTGTTGATAGAGATCATAATGTATCCCACTACCAGACAGAATTGGACCTATGGGGTCACACAACAAAGGGATTAGATCTTAAATTGATCAATTGGGCTTATGAAGTTCCAATTGAGTTAGGATTTGAGAAATCCTGTTGGATTTAGGTGTACCATACTAGCATATGGTTAAATCCAAATCCTCCTTGACTTGATCAATCTATTAGATAGGATTTAGACCAAATCAAAGAAAGAGTCCCATCTTTTCTTCTTTCCCTGGACTGGATAATGATGAGAAGTGGGGCGCCAACTTCTCTAATTTTGTGTGGAGAAAATTTGAGAGAGAGAAGGGACGCACGCCCTCTCCTTCTGGATAAAATCCAGAGGCACACGCTCCTTGGTATTTGGATTAGGAGGGGAACTCCAAAGGGGGCGCACACCCCATCTGATAAGGCACAGAGGGCGCCAATAGTTGGCGTCCCCTTACCCTCAGAGTAACACATGAGTTTGCGACAGAAATAGATCTGAGTGTGGGTGCTAGGAAGGAGTCTTTTTATTTTAAGCTATGAAAAATTCAATGACTTAAAACAGGACTCTAGAATTTATTTAAACCTTTTAGAGAAATCTGATTTCTCTTAAGCATAAGTTGTACGTAAAATATTTCCTACGCCATATCCTATGCCCTCTCTCTGTGCTCATGCCACCCCTCTTCCTCTCTTCCTACCTCACGCCTAAAGGAATTAGGCGTCTCCATTGTTCACACGCCCAAGGTGTTGGGCACACAAATCCAGGCAAATCTATGCACAAATCCAAGGAGATCCAGTAGATTCAAACAAATCCAATCAAATCCGAGACGTTCTGATTTTGATCTACGTTCAGAAAGAAGAATAGAAGGACGATCCACTGATCCAGAAGCTGATCATGTGCTTTTAAAAGATCCGACTTGAAGAAGAAGGATCTAAAGGAGGAGCATTCGAGATCGAGTTCCGAGTGAAATACCCGTAGAGGTCGAACGCATGTGCGGCTCTGCAGGAACCTCATCGGATTACCACGGCAATCGGATTGCGGTGAAAAGCTATCCGCGCAAGATGAAATCTCTAATCTGATTTTTAAATTTTAGAATCTTAATTTTAGTATGTAAACGCTCCTGGCTATGTGTAGATTAGATCTATATTTTGTATGCATGCTTGATTTAAAAGAATTTTAAATCTTGATCAGTTTAATTTTTGCTGCAATCTAATTTCTGCATGCGTATCCCAAAAGTTGAATTTCCCTCAAAACCACCAACCAAATAAAGAACTAATATTAAGGCAGGAAATTACTGAATTAACATCATACAAATTTGCGAAGATTGAACAGCTCTGTTGATTTAACAAAAGAGAGCAAATCCACACTAGGTTCTACCTGAACAAGTTGGTCCTCATTCAGCGCCAACAAACTAACCAGTACTGGAAAGCGTCCAATAAATTCCGGAATGAGGCCGTATGCTATAAGATCACTACTTTCAACCTGTGAAAATAATGTGCATATCATGTCCATGTCCCTCCGCAAGGTCAGCTTATTATGCTGTCAATGATAGAAACTAGTGGTTTGCCGGTCACAGCCTTTTAGTTCTTTGATGCTTACCGATTCCAACAAGGATGATGTCACGACAGCATTTGTTAACCCACCAGTTCTCATGTTTGCACGTACTGGTGCTCCAAAACCTATAGAAGAATCTTGTCGTCTATTCCCAAAAAAAATCGGGTCACTCTCAAACAGCATGTTCAGCAATAACTATTTGGAGGAAGATTATTACAAATATTTGACATTGTTACCTTTCCGAAATTGTCTTTTCCAAATCAACAAAAGCTCCACCACATATAAAAAGAATATCTTTAGTGTCTATCTGCATAGTGCATACCAAGCAAGCATGAAATTAAAAAAAAAAAAAATCAAATTACTAAAAACTACTATAAGTCCATAACCATAAAAGTCAAGTAAGAAGTAACTTTATATTATCTGCTAATTCAAAAACTTACACAGAGTAGCCAACAAAGGGTAAATGTGAGAGTAGACCTACAGAATACCCAAAGAAAAACATATGCCAGAAAAGACTTCAGATGGAAATGGTAGCCCACTCGATTTCTTAAACCAGTTATTACAAGAACGAGCATGCCATAGCTGAAAGTTAAGTAAAATTTTTAATACTAATTTTTCTTACTCTCCGTTATGTTTTAAGATAGTTTCCATATTGAAAATTTTCACAAATCAAGGATTTTATTCTAATTAGTCGGGGAAGTAAAGTGAATCTTCTAGAACAGTCAGCATGAACAATAAATATTCCTTTCAACAATGCTCTCTGTAAAACATAATACAAGTCCATGCTCAACAGCTCAAGTGGCAAGGAAATAAGAAGATTTTTATTCTTCAACAATATAATTTGCATGCGCTCCAAATTTGCAATAGAGCTACTTGAAAAGGTTTTATATTTTGAATATGTTTACATTACTAGTTTATTTGTTTAGTTGGTTTTAATTTTTACAGATAATTTATATGCAATTTAACCAGATGAATAAATATGCAGGGGATGTTAAAAGGATTCCATTAATTGATCTATGAAGAGTAAATTCTTAACTAGAGCCTCCTTTGGCCATAAGGAATCTGGAAACCACAGTGTTATTTTATTTCATGGTTTACTTAAAAGACTTCTTAGGTAAAGTTTCCTTTTTTTCCCCAGATCTTTAGATCCAAATCTGCTGAACCATGCCGAACCGGCTTGTTCGAGGTGTACCGAACTGGATTAGTCTGTTACCGGCATGATTCATTTCCTCAATTTAAAACAGAGGGAGAGGAAGAATGAGAGAGACAGAGAGAGAGGGCCCTGGGAGGGAGGGTGGGAGGGGGCAGTTGAAAGCCCAGGCCCTGTTTTGTTTCAAAATAGAGGAACCCTTTTTTAATTTGCCTGTTTCAAACTAAAGTCAGTTTGAAACATAAGGCGAGGAGGAAGGAGAGTAATAGAGGAGGGAGAAACAAAGGAGCCTTTTTTAATTTGCCGATTTCAAACTGAAGTCGGTAAATTAAAAAAGGGCTCCCCTGCTCCAATGAGGGCTTTTGAGCCATCCCTCCCTCTCTCTTGGCCTCTCTCTCTTCCCCTCCCTCTGCCTCCTTCCCTCCTCTATCTCTTTCTCTCCTTCGCCCCTCCCCCTCCTCTTTCTCTCTCTTTGTTGGTTCATCCCGGAACGGTATCATACTGACTCATATCATGCCAAATCAGTCATCGACCGATATGCCCTTCGGTACCGGTTCGGCAAACTTTGCTTCAACTTGTATATAGATATCACAAGAATAGACTAACAAAATGAAACTAAAATGCACCTGTGCTTTGTCTTGTGTCCTTGTGTATGAAATAATTTTGCATGGTCCACCTACTTTTGCTAACATACATGAAGCATCAAGGTAGAGGGAAATAAGATGACTGAAACTCTAGCAGCATAAACTTTCTGACAGGACTAGAGTAATGATATGGCCTAAAAAACATGGCATATCTGACAGAAGGAAAAAATAAGGTTCATAGGCTGTCGTTACTCTATAAATCGAATACTCTGAGCTGATAAACTTTGACAGGTTAGTCATTACTCATTACTCATTACACTTTCAAGATCATACAACGTCACAAGCACACAAATAACTGAAATCCAAAAGATGCGGCAAGACAAGCATATTACTTTTGAAATTAATAGGACCATAACAAGCAATATATTGATTTTTAGTAATTATGAAATAAGAAAAAAGTTAGGAAGGTAATATCTTATGTATTTGAAAGAAATTCCATGTCTCTAGTACCTGTATATTGTCACCACGAGGGTGTTTTCGAGCTCCCTTCTCTGGAACATTGACTATCTACACAAAAAAATATTCAAATTGCAATTCCCATTAGTTTGACAACATACTTCACCTGACGCCATTAAATCCCCATAACTGATTAGATTTTAAAAAAAATGTATTCGCAATGTTCAGCACAATATAAAACATTCACCACATGAATAAAAATATTTTCTCCATATGCAAATGAAAGATTCCACATGTTATTCAATATAGGAAGCCTAAATGTGGCCAGAAATATTAGAGGTTAAGCAAATAGGGGGAAGAGATCAAGATAGACAAGAAGAAAGAAGGAGAAGGGAGATAGCAAGTGGAATCCACCACTAACTTCAAATAGAAATAACTCAAACAGTCCAAATCTTCACTATTCACTATCACTCATTCTCCACTACATGATTTTAATATATAGCACGTGACCCTTCATATCCCTTAGTTAATACACAATGACTTTCTAAAAGACAAACAATAATCTTTTTCATAAACTCTAGGAGACATATACATGAACAATAATTAAAAGCCGAGAAACACCGTAACACATTCCACATTTATAAACATGTAACTAAAGCTTAACAAAAACTAAGTACTAAGAGCATAATTAATATTTGACTAGACTTTTGATTGTAAAGTAGGCAATGAACTATTCGAATATAGGAGGTTGATCCACTGCTCCTATGTTACTAAAGATCTGTCATTAGAAAAATTTTGTTCAACGACCTACAATTCTTGAAACATGTTGATTAAACAAGAGATTATCAGGAAGCTGAATAAATAATTATATTATTTGTTAAATATCAAGTCTCTGGTAGAATGCTTTTAAATACAGCATAGGCAAACTAAGTTTAATTTCTCTATAATTAAAATGATAAAAGAAAGGATTGCTCCACCAATTATCATTTGGTGAAAACAGTTGATACCACCTGCCAAGAATCAACACTACACAGATAGCATTTTTTATATTTTAATGCAAGTCAGATAATGGACTCAGAAGCATAAAGAGTCAAATCATGAATGCAGTGTGTTCCCATTGCTGAGATCAGATGAATGAAGACATCTATCCTAGGATTAAGGGAAAAGTTTAGATCTAAGTACCTGACTAACTTGTTGAAAAGTTTTGAGTGCTTCCATGGGCAGCATCTGTTCTAGGGTCGTGGACATGTTTTCTTGCATGTAAATTTTTGAACACCGTATGACTCAACATGGACTAAGATCAAATCTACTACTCACAAATTCTGTTCTACTTTTCATGACCATTGTTATTCTAAACTAAGGAAAGCACAAAAATGAGGTACTACAAAACACACTAACATAATCAATTATCGTCCTCAAGTAAGAACGACTATGGCAGTTTTTCCTTCTAAGGACAGCACTGGAATCCATACCTCAAAATTCAGAAGTTCTATTTGTTCAGATAAAAAAAAACCCTATTATATCCAAATTCAAACTTTTACATATAAGCAGTATATAGATCATGTTAGTGCTTAAAACTTGGAAATTTCGTACAGAAATAATTCCAATGAAAAATGATATACTTTAAATCTTTAATATGTTTGTCTGAAGCTGCAGAAAAGTGACTTTCTAATATACATTCTAATGAATGTCTTCAAATTCATTCAACCTGAAGCACCTATGCAACTCCCTATCCCTGCTATGGAACTGTCAGGACTTGACTCTCTAATTATTTATAAAATCAAAAAAGGGAAAAAATCATGTCGACTGGCACATGCAATGTAAACGTCTAGTATATATTTAGTCAGCCTACAAAATTCAGTCATTGGAGGAGACAGACATCCAAGATCACATGTTGAGGAGCATCATCACCACCATTAGCCAGCACAAAGAGGTCATATTTTTTGTGCTTTTTAATTTCCTGCCCTCCAGGCACAGCAGTAAGGTTGCTCCAACATGACCTTGGTGTCACATGTACGAAACACAAAAACAGCTTCCTCGTGCAGGGGTAAGGCTGCATCCATCTGACCCTCCTCAAACCCCTCATTGGCAGGAGCCTCGTGCATTGGGTGCCTTTTTTTCTTAATTTCATGCCCTCAAAACCATCAGTTATCAACATACATATGCTTATCACTGTAGAGCTACATCAAATAACAGGAAAGTAGGTTATCTAATCTTTCTTTTCTTTTTTTTATGTATCAACAGTCTTCCAAAATCATATCATTCGATTCATTCCTATGCTTCCACCAGTCAAACATACTTAATCATCAGGACAGAGTCCTCTTCATATGCTTATAAAGAATACATTGTGATTTATAAATTTTTTGTCAATTTCTCATTATCTGCCAACAATATATCCATTTAATCCACAAATATCTGAATCCAAATATATAGGTCGTTTGTTAACTATGATTCTTAGTATACAACAATGAACTGAATCAAATGCAGAAAAAAAGGAAAAACGAAAAGAAAAAAGTGAGCCTGCTACTCCTTTTACAATGTTAATAAGTAAAATGAATAAGCTCACGGATCTGCAATTCAATCAAAGGGCACTACTTAAACGGACCTATTATGAATGCATAATAACTTTATAATATCACACAACCAACATATATGAAAACTTTACTTCTATTTTATGAGACATTGTTGGGGATAGTATCATGCAAATATGGAAAAGATGAAATCATTTGTTCTTATGCTATATGATGATTGCCCAACAATTTGCTATATGTTTAATGGATAGGAAGAGGAATACTGCAGAAATCTTAAAGACGGCACCAAAGGTCTCAAACACCATGCACATTCACATGAAGTACAATTTATTAGTGATAAATACATATGAAACTAAAAGCAGTAATAAGGCATGATATATGACTTACAGTTCCTTCTAGCATTTTCAGTAATGCCTGCTGAACACCTTCACCAGATACATCTCTGCTGATATTTAGGCTCTCAGCCTTCAAAGTTAACCATTTATAAATCTAGTTAATAAGATGTAAATGAAGATATAAGTAAACTGATAACTTAACAAATGCGAATACCTTCTTAGTTATTTTATCAACTTCATCAATGTATACTATGCCTTGCTGAGCTGCTTGCACATTGAAGTCAGCAACCTAACACATTTAAAAGAGAAGGGTGTAAGTCTGAAGGTTTGAAGTGCATTTGCAAAATACATAGGATACAAGAAAGTCCAAGGACTCAGCATATTCTTCAAGCTTTTAGGATAAATAGTAGCACCATATCTAAAGCTAGATATGGGAAAGTATGAAGTATGAACACATGTTTTCCGTAATTAGCTATTAGATCACTAGCCACAAAATATGAAAGTATTAACAGCAGTAAGTGATCACCTTGGCATGCCACAAAATGATAACTGTTGTTGCCTTAAGGATATGTTCAAATAGAGAGAGAGAGAGAGAGAGAGAGAGAGAGAGAGAGAGAGAGTTCTACCAGAAACAGAATAAGACAAATGAAATGGATGCTTGCTTCTAGAGTAACATTCCAAGATTTCACTAGTAAGGTACACATTGTTGGACAAACTAAAATGTTAAGAAACAATGAGTTTGAATATATAAGGAGACTAATAGAGAATAAAGTGAGAGAGCACCAGCCAAAATATCATGCATATGTCCAATAAAGACCAAGGGTTGCCAAGAAAGCTAGATGCTCGGATCTATATGGCAGGGCTAGGAATAAGAATGATAATATCTATCGAAGCATGTATGATAACTGCAAATATTTATTTGATTGAGTTGCAGTGGGCTTAGGACTTAGCAAACAGCAAGAAAGAATAAACGAAAACAACCCTCAATTAGATTGGATGTAGTTTGTTGGCATGTTTAAGAAGAATGAATCCGTTAAGAAAAAAATAAAGCTGAGATAAGATGACAATTCTTAAAATAAAAAAAAAAGGGGAAAAGAAGATTCGTGTCAACAGGATATGTTGCACAAGATAACCAGGGCTAGCTTGTGTTACGGAGGGAGACTAAATCATGTTCCAAGGGCATCATAATAACAATAATGAAGGGAAAGCAGTATCTCAATCTGTATTCACTTGAAGAGATTTTAAGGTGCAATACACAAGAAAAGACAAGCAAGTAATTAAAGACAGAATGCTAACATATTGTACAAGAAATGATACTTCGCTTATAGATAGATATAACATGAGGAAGGTTCAAAAATCAAAACTGTCCAAGTACTATTTCACACATATTTCTGCATTTAGGATCATTATTTTCTTTGACAATCTCCTACATCCTTGTGAGTACACATACAAGTGTGTTTAGTCCCACATCAGCTATGCACTAGTTAAATTGTAGGTATTTATATAGAGCCAAGGAACCCAAATAACATCTTCCACTAGCCTTTTTGGATGAGGTCTTGAGTTGTTACAGTACTTCGGCAACATCCTTCACATATGTTTAGCATGATTTTCATATAACCAATTTATCAAGGAAAAAGCCTAGCAACTCAAGATGCATTATGTACATAAACAATTAAACAACTTCCATCTTTGGAAAAATAATTGCAGAAAGCACCAATAACTGGTGGAACAAACTATTACTGTAGTAGTCCAGTCAATTGCATTGCATCAGCAAGCCCAAGAGTGTCCAGGTACTGTTCATACATTTCATAGGAAAAGTGCCTTAGAAAAAAGCAAAATCACATATACAGGAAGAAACAGAAAATATCCTATTCAGGACCTAATAACTGCATTTCTTAAATCTCATTATGTTATACAACTTCAATTGCATAATTGATTGACCAATTGATTTTTTTTTTTAGTAAGGCATACAAGTAGAAACATATTTTTGAAACCATTAACAGGAAAATCCTGATACATTCATGAGAAGTGTAAATATCTCAATATCTCCAATAGAATTATACAGGCTAGATGTCAAAAAACTAATGACAGCATTCTTGCAAATGAAAAAGAATAATGCTGAGTACAGATTATATTTACCATACTATGCAATGGTAATAGTTATCACATTTTGCATTCAATTCTCTTCAATATCATGGACGATCAGATAATATGGTTGGATCACCAAGCCAGCAATATAAAGCATCTGAATAAGGGAAAATCCAAAACCATACCGTAAGCAACTTGTATAATATTGACTCAACATCCTCTCCAACATAGCCTGCCTGTACAAATATTTGTCCATTTTCAGTTTTTAGTACTGCAATACCAAAAGCAAACAGCAAGACATGCAGAATAAGTTAACTGTGTGATAGCAAAATATGTGCCATGTTATTATATAACAAGTAGGAATTGCTTAGTTACATCTTCAATAAACAAAGCATGTAATCCAATATGCAGCTACAAGTCCACAACAGTTCAATATTCCTTGGTTACTTTGCTGTTAAAGTTTCCAGTATTTCCAAATAATCAGCTAAGTTATGTTATTCTTCATATTCTAATTACTTCACAACCTGCAATTTCACAATTGACAGGCAACATAGAGACAAAATAACACATGCAAAAGCTCACATTCTGTTTATGACCAGTAAAATTTGTTTCCACTTCTCCTTTTTTTCTTATTCTCCTCTTCTTCACTTACCTTTTTAATGTTTTATTATGTTGCTCAACAGTTACCACAAATCCTTGATCTTTGTTGACTATACTTTTTGTCCAAGAATTCACAAAGAGAAGGGGAAGATATCGAGTAACATAGATAGAAGTTGCGAAACTGCATATGAAAAGGCTTGAACTAACACCAAACCCTTGATAGGAATACTTGCTAACTTGATATTCATAAGGGTGACACCAAATTATTGGCAAAATGTTTGATGGTTAAGATTATGGATTACAATTGCCACCTTCTTCTCATTTCCTATCCCACCAGGGGAAAAAGCTTTGAGATCTAGCAAGGGTTGTCCATACATAACTTGTCTTTTTGCTGTTTTTCTTTACAAAACCTATAAATGATCAGGGCCTCTTACTTTCCTAAGCATGTAAAAAAATTCTGCCCACCTTCAAAACCTAGCAAGGGCAAAGGTTCTGTACATAGCTAATTTGTTTATGATCTTTTTTCTGTATCAATAGCCAGGGCCTATTGGTGCGCTTAAAAGGCAGTAAGAGATTAGTGCAAAGTATATTACATGAAACTAGTTACCACTGTGCAATCAAATGGTCAAGTAAAATTAAAATTAAATTGCTCTTTATCAATACAAAACCTTTTGTAGCGCATATAGCTACCAATCTTCATAACAACCCACATCATTTCTCCCACCAAAAAAATAATAATAATAAAGCATACAATGGAATGCTCCATAATTTAATTCAAAAGCCTTCAAAGACAAAAATCATACAGACCGCGATATATTAACATGCTGGAAAGCAAATCATCTAGGTTAGGCAAAGATCAAAGAACCATAAAAAAAATCCAACTAACCATTGATATATACTTTGGAGTTTGGACACTCAAAACCTTGTAAAATATTTGGATTATGTACTACCAGAGCCATCTAACGTTGTCATAGGCCTTACATATATGAAGCTTGGACACTCCTCACCTAATATCTAATTGAAAAAATTCATGAGCTCAAAATATGTTTTTAAAGGTTCCACCAAGGAATACTTAGTGCCATGCTAATAATAAATAAATAAATAAATAATTCAAAAGCTACCTATGCTGAAGTATGCTGTGAAAGAGATTTAGGCTGAACGATAGGCTATGATCCAACTTTGACGTCAGGCAAACCTTAACCAGAAAGAATTTTCTTTTCATTATTGTTTCATTGCATCCTTGCAAAAGTATCATTTTTTTTCAAACTAAAAGTTTGAAGCTCAAACATAAATTGTTTAATAAAATGAATAATGCCTATGATTGTCAATAAGAAATAGTGAGAAGATGGCAGAATTGATGCAAAAATTGTACTCTTTCTCTCAAAGGATCTAGTTCAGGAGGATCTCATAGATCAAAGTGAATTACTCATGCATTACATAAACTAGCCATGACTCTAATTTCTAATTATTTCATCAGATGGTTATATGTTTTCTTCCCATTTACAGAATTTTCTTATGATACATGCATAAAGCACAAAAGTAGACCAAAACAGGCACATCAAAATGTGTATGGAGCAGGTTTTGAATTTTCTCTCAGCTTTTATGCTAAATATGAGAATTTTTAAATAGAGGGATCATTTAGAAGTTAATTTAAGACCATCAGAGAATAAAAATATCGTAAAAAAATCATGAATGCATACTGCAAGAAAAATGAATTAATAAATCTAAAAACCAGGAAACCAGAACAGTATAGATCCTGAGGCTACAAGATTACACTATGAAAATAATATATAATTTTTTATTTTCAACATAGCAGGTAACTAAAAGAACTTAAGTGCACTTACCTGTGTCAGTGTTGTTGCATCTGCAATAACAAATGGCACATGCACAAAGCGAGCTAATGTCTTTGCAAGTAATGTCTTCCCTGTCCTTACAGACAATACATCAATTTATACATAGGCCAGACCATCAAAAAATAAAATACAGTAGATAATTCCTTGTTACTTCTCATGATGATAGATAGGACATAATAACTGCAGAATGTTCAGCAAAACCATCACATCAGAAAAATGTAAACTGTACCTGAGCCAGTAGGGCCCATCAAAAGCACATTGCTTTTGTCTAACTCTACATTATCGTCGTCATCATTTTCAGCCTCAAAGTTCGTCGAATCAGCTCCAGATCTGTGTATTTTCAGTAAATTCAACTCAGCATGAGCCATCAGAAAATATCACCAAGAATGAGCAAGTTTTTGATGCTTATATATCATCAACATATACTTGAACTTAAAGAAAAGATATATAACAAAACAAACATGTGCCATAGGATTAGAGCATAAAATGAAATAGATAAAGGAAGGTTAAATGGGAACAGACCCTTTCTGCAAAGATGCATGATAGATTCTCTTATAGTGGTTGTACACAGCAACAGATAGCACCTGCAATTTTTACGTGGATTGCCAAGAAAAAAAAATCATGAAACAAAAAATCTAGAAAGACATAAAATCTTGAAAAAACAAGTAAGACAATTGTTATTGAGATGGAAAATCTCTCATTGTTGGTTTAACAAGATAAGCACAATATCCAATAAAAAGAATAAAGAAAACAAAGATGAGACTAGGAATCTTGAGAGACAAAACCAGATATTATGGAATTTTCTCTTAGATCATGATAACAAGGAAGGTTAATTAAAAAAAGAAAGTAGACTCATGCAAAGCACTTGGTACCCAAAAAAAACAACAGTAAATTACAGAAGAATACATATTGCATGAACTGACATCCTGCCATCTACAATCGAATGCTCACCAGCCTATTTGATTCTTATAGCTCGCTTGCAAGGGAGAAGGCTAGCTGTCCTAAGTCATAGTTACCTTAGGACTTATTTTACTCCTACATACAAGTTAAAAGGATTGGCAGCACATTCTCTTGCAAGAACCAATCAGTTTCGGGTTATACTAGGAAATTCGCTGAAACACAGACATACTGCATAATAGAAACATACTACCAAGGCTGCTCTGGGTAACTTTGGAATTAAAAAGGTTGTTCCAAAACACATGCTCACGGGAGCAAGGGTAAGTGAGACAGAGTATGAATCTTGCTTTTTGGAGGAACCTAACTTGAAAAGAGAACATTTTAAAAAATAAGAAAGCTACCAACCTTTATTCTAGGAATCTAAAAGATGATAACATGATGTATCTTTTTCACAATGTCTTCATGGAAAGTCTTGATTCTTCATCCCTCATTGTCCTTGTATTCTCTTCTTCTGATCCCCTCTTTTTGATCTATTTAGAGGACCTCTTCTTCTTCCCGTTTTTTTTTCTTTTTTTTTTTTTGGTTGGGGGGGGGGGGGGGTATGTGCTAAACTGGGACATGGAAGAAAGATGAGCAAATTGATGCAAGAATATCAACTTCAAGACCTTGAGTGAGAATTGGTGCTGTTGGGTGGAAAATGAGGTTATTTGGTGAACTCTTCATGGCAGAGAGATGAAGACAAAATCTGAAATCTTTCTCCATTATATAAGTCATTTTGAAAGGTGGGTGTAGGCCCCAAAGAAACTTTTGGAAAACACAACAATCCTCCACCATAGAATCATCATTTACCTGGTAGGGATGGGGTATATTGTCCGCGTTATATACTATGGAAAAATTGGAAAAGAAATGGAGGGGAAAAGTCCACTTTTTCAAGAACTTCATGCTTTACCCTGAAAAGCTTGCACTTTGCAGGGTTCATAAGTGTACAAGTTCTCTTCCTATGTCAAGAGTGATGACATCATTATATATTATGACTTGTTTTCTGTTTCAAGATGCAGCACTTCTTGGGGGTGTTTGTTACAACCCAGCTCACATTTTTCTTGCTGTGCTCACATATAGCCTTTTGTATTCCTTGTAAAGGAATGCCTCACCCTTTTGTCATCACTTCTTGGAGGTGTTTGTTACAACCCAGCTCACATTTTTCTCGCTGTGCTTGCATGTAGCCTTTTGTATTCCTTGAAAAGGAATGCCTCACCCTTTTGTTATCATTTACTTGTACTTTCCCATCTCTGGTTTCACTATTCACATATCTGTTAATTGCCTATCAAAAAAGATGTTTATACACCGATAGATTTGATGATTTTTGCAGCTACTGATCGTGCTCAAAGACATAGATGGTGGAAAAAAATCCTTGAAACATGTTCAGTAAATAGACACAACTATAATTAGAAAAAAAAATCTTTGATCAGAATGCTCGCTAGTATCTTCCAAAATCTCTAGACTTTGTGATGGAAATTATTAAACTTACATTCAATAATTAAAACCAAAGAATTGATTTCTTGTATTTAAATTCTCTTATATCTTCTATTGCTGAGAACCAAGTTCCACGAATTTGCAAAAGAAAGTGATAAAAAAGCTACCTTTTTAGCACGATCCTGTCCGATCACGTACTTATCGAGCCCCTTGCAAATCTCCTTGGGGGTGGGCAAATCCTTTCCCAAATTAGACCCGCCCCACCCCTCTTTTCCCCTGAATCCAGCACCACCACCGGTCTCCCCTCCTCCCCCGCCCCCACCAGGCCCAGCCACCCTCACGACGTTCAAATTTGGCGGGAACGGCGGCCCGGGCGGCGTGTGCACTGCCAATCCATTACCCTCCGGGAGGCCTGGCATGGGCGGCCAGTTCTCCGGCGGCTCCCCGCCATACGAAGACCGCAGCGCCTCCCAAAACGAGGTCTTTAAGCGATTCCCTTGCTCCCCGTCCTCTCCGGTGCCGGAAAGCCTCTCCCTCTCGGGGTCGGGGCCCCGCACGCGGCCGATCTCGACGAAGGTACCCTGGAGAGGGACGAGCTTGTGGGGGCGGAAGTAGTAGGCGGTCTTGCAGCTGGGGCACATGTTGAGGGCCTGGTAGCCGCCTCGATCACCGGCGCCTGCGATGGAGGGGGGGGAGCGGTTGGAGAACAGGATGTCCATGTGCTTGGAGCAGCGGGGGCAGTTGGCCTCAGCGCGGATGCGGCGGGTGTGGAACTCGTCGGCGCCACCGGCCCACTTGTGGCGCTCCTGCCTATGGGGGAGGCCGGGGGGGCGGCGATGGTGGCAGCCGGAGTGAGGGGCGGCGGAGTTGGTGAAGATCGGACGGCGGTGGGCGGATGCGGCGGCAGCGGCGGCGGCGCGCGTCGCAGGCTCTCTCAGCTTCTTCCATCGGAAAATTCCCGACATGATACCGCCCACGAGAGCGAGAGCGAGAGCACGGGTAAAGGGGAGGGAGGGAGAAGAAAAGAAAAAGATAACGTAGACGGGTAAGTATGGTGGGAGGTGCGGGTGAGATGGGGTGATCAGGACCGTTCAATCAGTGTGTTCGTGTGACGCACTTTTCTTTTCTGCGGCGTTGGAGTCGTGCCGGAAAGTTCATGTTAGGAGTTATCGGCAGTCTCCTTGTCCAAGACGTAACGTGCACCGTTGGAATCGGCATTCGCTTCCATTTGCGGTGTTTGTGCAGGCAGCGCATTTGCTTCTAATGTGAGTGGAGGCACGCGCTCAAGTGAGTGATGTCCGGGTCTTTGGTTTTTCTTTTCTGTTTTTTTTTTTTTTTGCTACGCTAGTCTTTAATTACCGTATTAGACTAGTGATGGAGTGATGAATAGATGGATGACTGATAGCATTACCTGTTTTTGTAATTTTAAGATATTTAAGAACATTAGAAATCTTGTACCTGAATGAAATGTGCATTGATTTTATCTATCATTTGTATTATTCTGTATCTAGCAACGCTTACACCACCCTGATTTCGTGGTTATGGTAGATGTGTACACCGGCCATGGGGTTTATGAGATGGCTCCATGAGATTGAAGGAATAAAATTTCATGATTAAATTATAAATTTATTATTTATATTGCATATCTAGGGCAATCAGATTTTTTTTAAAAAAAAAAAAAACTATATATCACGTATATTTTTGAAAATTTTTTGTGATAAAACGTTTCATTCAAACAATTCTCGTATAGATACAACTAAAAGAATCGAAAAACAAAAAAATCTCGAAGTTGCCCAAGAACAACCCCCATCCTGATCCAAAGGATTTTCCATGTATGCTCAACCATATAAGTTGCTATCCAATCTACTGTAATATTCATCTCTTAGCATACATGCCTAATTACCAAAGCAGCACATCTCTCTAGCAAGATTGAGACATCGTGGAGTAAGGGTTGAGTGGCTCTTCGGATACAACTCTATAATCAGGTCATTACCATGGCAGTCATCCTCAACAATGAGTTGGCATGCCCCAGGATCCATCTCGCACACATAATCCGCGCCCAAGCTGTATGAAGCTCCACACCAAGTATCATAGGCTCAAATAAGTGATTCCCTCCAGCCATCACTATACTACAAGAAAACTGATTATTAGCGATGGTTAATTACTGTTGCTAATAGTCAATTTGCCGTCGCTAATGCTATTAACCGTCGCTAAAAATTCGACGAAAATATCCTAGTCACTAATTATCATTATTAGCGACGATAATTTTATCATCGCTAATAATGATAATTAGCGACGGCATTAGCGACGGCTTATTATCACTAATAATTTTTTATTTTTTTAATTATAATTTTAAAAAAATTATTAGCAACAGTCTATCATTGCTAATAGTTTTTTATTTTTTTAATTTATAATTTTTAAAAAACTATTAGCCATCGCTAATAGTTTTTATTTTTTTTAAAAAAATTATAATTAAATATTTTAAAATTTATTTTATAATTATTTTTTAAAATTTATTATAAATAAAATAATAATTATTTAACATAATTATAAATAAAAAATTAATTATATTATATTAAAAATTTAAATTATTTAACATAATTTCTTGTAGGGAACTAAATGAGCATAGCTGTTAATAGTGGATGTCTGTTAAGTCATTGGAATGTAGAATAGATCAAAATAAATTATTTTTCATATTCATATTGAAGTGAAATGACTGAAAGATCACAAGGATACCCAGGAGGAAAGGGTGCAAATAAGCAAGAGTTAAAAAAAAAGTGAAGTATGCAAGATTTTTAAATATTTTAAGACGATCGGTGGCACTTTTATACTTTAATTTTACAATGCATTCCATTACTTTGTTCATTGAACTATAGTGAGCTGATTTGCTCCATAAATTATGCTGGACAAAAATTTGGACCATTATCAAAGTGTAAAAATTATTCAAGTATTAGAATGAACAACCGAAAGCCAACCATTAATTGAGGGCACTGCTTGCTTAAAGTTAATAAGAAAGCATGCATATGGCAGTAATAGCTGAAAATACTTTTTGATGTCCTTTCTTATTTTAAATGATCAAAACTATCATTTTTTATCAAGAAAAGCTCTAAAATAGATCTAATCTTATAAATATGGATACAGCATATTCTTGACTAGATATATTTCTTCTTCTTTTTTTTCATTTAAGTTATCTGAGGTCAAGACAAAAAAATGTCAAATAAAATTACAGGCTCATTATCAAAAAGTAAACCCTATAAAAATGAATTTTCTTTGAAAATGTAGAAATTCTCCTTCAAAAATTTGACTATACAAGAATTTTCATCCTTACATTCACAAATTATTTCAAGCAATCCAAGATTGTTTTTTATTCTGGTCATCATGCATATTAAGCAATCCAAAATGCAACCAACATTAATTGATATTAGCGAATCAATCAAACTGAACATACAAAAACTAATATCAAGATATTTATATTTGGGAAGTAGAAGACATCAATGCATAATAAGTAAAAATTTACTGTTTAACAACATCAATCTATGATCAAGTAGGATGAATCAAAATCTTGACACTAACTTATTCATAAAAGGATACAAGTTCTACTGTAGCATCAGACCAACAAATACAATTCATATTCTTAAACACTAAAAAAGTAGAGCCAGTGTAATACAATATGTATCTGATTTGCTTTACGACCAGACCCTTGAATGTATGTACTTAACTTGATTAATCTATAAGAATGAGAACTATTTTCAGAATCATGGATAAGCAAATATTAATCTAAACCCTTAGATACAAAACAAGATCTGATAACATAAAGAAGATAGTGTGCACATGAAACTAGCTAATGGATTAAAAAAATAAAAAATTAAAGCATACACATGTGAATAATAAAAATTTAAAGGTAAAATACTACATCAGATTTTTAGAATTATGATATGAATGGACAGTATGAAATTACCCAATAACTCCTTTGACTGCAATCTTACTATGTTATCACTATAATTCTCCACTCTGTATATTAACACTTGGAAAATAATAAACCACCAAACAAAATATCAAGAAACCACCAGAAATAAAGATCCAAAAGATTAAACCATCACATACTGATAATCAACAATCCGATCGGAGAGAGGTGGGCCAAGGGCTTGGGGAGGCGACCAGGACTCGTGGAGGCAAGAGACGACCGAGGGGCTTGGGATCCGATGGACGGAGGCTCGAGAAGGCGATCGGAGGCTCGAGGCTCGGGGAGGTGGTTGGGAGGAGGCGGGTCAAGGGCTCGGTGCTTGGGGAGACGGTCGGCAGCTCGAAAAAGTTGGATCCGATGGCGAAGGAAAGAGGGGACCGAAGGCAGTCGGGAGGAGGTAGGTTGGAGGCTCGGGGAGGCAGTCGAGGCTCAGAGAGGAAGTCAGGGGCTCAGAGTCTCAGGATCCAATGGACGAGAGCTCGGGGCGACCGTGGGGTCATGCTGGGGACATCCGGGTCGAGGCAGGGGCTCGAGGGCCGATGGGGTGGGGCCACAGGCTGGGGGCGGTGGGGCTGGGTGTTGGAAAATGTAGGCAATTATATATATATATATATATATATTAAAAATTTTTGAAATAAAATACAGTAGAAGATTACTAGATTAATCATATTAACCTAACATGCATATAATCTAATCATCAAATCAATCTACTCTAGGATCTATGACATGATATGTTGCATATAAAATCTGAAAAAATTAAAAAATAAAATCTATATGTATGGATATAAGCAGTAGATCAGATCTACTTCTAATTTGAGTTCAGAATTCGATATCTGAGCATGGATCGATGATCGTCGCTACTAAGAGATGTAGTGAAGATGATCCTTGCTGGTCCCTCGCAGTCGCATACATATCCAACCTCTACGAAAGTCCACTCGAAGTCTCGATCTGATCGGTCTCCTAAGGAGTGCTAGCTCGTGTGAAGACCATCTTCTTGACTGATCTGGATTCTTTCTTCAAATCTCTCGAACATTTTCAAAGGTTGAAGATGAACATCTAGAGGAGATGAGGATCTGAAAAAATATAGAGAAGAGACTCTCTTCTCTTTTTCTTTTTCTCTCTTCTCAAAACTATAGGAACAAAACCCTAGAAGACTAGGTTTTTGCGCACACCCAAAGAAAGACTCTCCTCTTCTTTTGCATGCCAAGAACCCACACCCCATAAGTCTTCACCATGAAGACTACTTTCTCTTCTCTCTTACATGCACAAAAGAAAAAATAAATCCCAATTTATTTGGCATGTAAGGATGTGGGGTGAAGAGTCCAACATTGTTTGGACTCTTCCTTACATTGTCGCACATTTCCACAATTCCACGCCTCCAAAAAATATGTGACACCCCTCCTCTTAATTTTTCATGGTAAATCAGATCTTTATCTAATTTACCATGCTGAAAACTTCCTCATTTTGATCGCACAACATAAAAGAATAAAAGGAATGGCGTGGAGTGTGATTTGGATAAGAACAAATACCACTTGATAAAGAATATTTTGAAATTCAATTTCAAACCTTTTCATTTATCAAAATCAAACCAGATTTGGCGTTGAGAAAAGAGCATCATCAAATATTATTAGCATGGAGAAACCTCATGCTAAACATCTTTTGGCGTGAGGAAAAATGGCGTTAAAAAAAAATGGCGCATGGGAGGAAGAGTCCAACATCTTATAGACTCTTAGTTTCTTTATTTGATTCCTAACCAAATCACATCTAGTTAAGCCCAAATAAATAGATGAAATCTAATCTAATTAGATTCATAATTATTTAATCAAAATTTAATTAAATTAAAAATTTATTGAACTAAAGTCCTAATCAAATCAGGGATAATTCTCCCTTAGCGATTACGTCATCTCATAACCTAATCAGGTCAAATCTAATTGAATTAAATTTTATTTAATCTTTTTTGCTCAATCAAATTGAACTAATTAACAATCTAATTACTAATTAATCTTCTATTAATTTATTAATATTTGGTGAATAAATTTATTATAATTTTTGCATAAGGTTAATCATCAATCGAATTGATGATTAAGCCCTCGAACGATTCTCAATCGTTGATCAGCCATATGATCAGTTAGAAACTTCTTTTGAGTGTGACACTATAGGTTCAAACCTAAGTTGATAGTATAGAAATAAATTTTTGAACTAATCGATGTAACCATCTAGCAATGAGATCCGACGTCCGGATAGATCGAATGATGTCAAAGCAACATTCAAAAAGCTACTAACGTATGGTTATCATATAATTTATCTCTTTAACCCTAATGCTCAAGGACGACCTAAGATTTAACTGTCAATCCTAGATAAGTTATCCACATTATATTTTAATCTTTCAAATCCATCATATGGATTATCTGAGTCCAGATTTTGCTAAATTAAAATATATTGATACATAACTCCTATTAATTCGAAAGGGTCAATCCTAGTTTGACTCACGCACCGACTTGACTGCATCCAAAAATTTTTCATCACTGAATTATAAATTTAGATAGTCTGGTATCAAAGTACAGTGAGTTGCTTGTAAATCACTGTGGTGATCTCAGATCGAAGGGACACTTATACCCATACCCTTTGCGAGCCACTCTTGATAGCAGAGTGCTCCGCAGTTGGTCATATTCAGTGACGATGTACTCCTATATCTTACTTACATGTCATATCAGTATCTTCACACTATTTGGTTGCGAGGACAAGCAACGCATATGGCACACAACGACCTACATTTGATATCGCTATTGTCTTAGTAATAGTATATCGTTTGGTCGCGAACCAATTTAAGGATGACGTAATAAATCCTTCTTTATCGATCAAAGTAGTCTTAAGGACTTCATCACAACTCAAAAATTTTTTAGAAGATGTAATCTTGTAATGAAAAAGATCAAATAACTTTTATTATTGATCAATTCATATATATTTATAATTAGTATAATCATTAAATGATTGGTTTTAGAACATATTTTCCAACACTGGGGCTACGGAGTTGGGGCTGGAGCCTCAAGGCCAGTGGGGTCGACTTGGGGTTAGGTCAGGGTAGGGGCTGCGAGGTCGGATGGGGCAGGGGCCGTAGGGTCAGCTCGAGGTTGGGTCGGTGCGGGGATGGGGCCAACAGTGTTGGAGCGACCTAGGGACGCCGAAGAGATGGGAGGAAAAAGGGGTTGTGGGGGTGAGGGCACCGATAAGAGGAGGATGAGGGGTGGGAATGAGAGAGAATGAGCACATGAGTGAAAAATTTTTCTCCCACGTGGTTTATATGGCGGACTATTAGTGGCAGCAAACATGCCGTCGCTAATGCTATCGGTAAAGATATTAGCAACGACATATTTGCTGTCGCTAAAATCCATCACTAATAATCATGACTCCATTTCTAAAAAATTATCTAAATATGGTATAAATTTGAAATTTAAAATTTATCTTCACCATTCATTATCTAAATAATTATTGTTAGAGCATCATCATAAAAAATCATTTCGATCCGATAGCTATGTCGATCAATAAAATTCGATTTTGATGACCACGAACAACTGTATAATGATTTGATAGATAGACCACCAATGGGTTTGAAAACTTATAACATTGATCTCGATGATATTTATAGTACATTATCAAAATTTTACTTAAATCAGATATCATTATCATGATCAATTTAGCACGGAATGATTTCAATCGTTAAATAAAAAATAAGTCATCAAAAGACCAAACGACATCCGATGAAGATGATTTTTTAGATAAATGATCTTTGCTACTATTTTAATTATTTATACAGCGATGATCATAAAATCTAAATCGTGTATATATGAACTATCTATGTTAAGCAGATCTTATAAAAGCACAAGTATAATTATTTACAGATTTTAAAAATGAGTATGGAGAGACATATAGTTTTGGATCATTCATACATGCACAATTTGAATTTTACGATCACCACCATATAAATGATCAAAGTAGTAGCAAAAATTATTTATCTAAAAAATCATATTATAATCGGATGCCGTTTGATCTTTTGATCACTCGATTTTTATTTAACAGTCCAAATCATTCCGTATTAAATTAATCATGATAATAATATCTGATTGAAGTAAAATTTTGATAGTGTGCTACAAATATTATAAAGATCATCGTTGTAAATTTTTAGATCCATCGATGATCTCTATCTATCAAATCATCATGCGGTTGTTTGTGACCGTCGAAATTAAATTTTAATTATTGACATATCTAGGACCACTGGATCGAGGTAGTCTTTTGTGACGATACTCTAACAATAATTATTTAGATAATAAACGGTGAAGATGAACTTTAAATTCTAAAATTATATCATATTCAGAGAAAAATAAGAATTTTTTTTCTTTTTGCATCGAACGTTCCGTCGCTTGTAGTTCCATCACTAATAATTATTAGCAATGGCATTTGCTGTCTCTAATACTTTTCGCACCGTCACTAATAATTATAATAAATAATTTTTTTTATTTTTTATAATGGATACGTCGTCCCTAATAGTGCTGTCGCTAATGGTTATTAGTGATGGCACTTACCATCGTAAATATTTTTTCCACCGTCACTAATAATTTTAATAAATAATTTTTTTTGATGGCTAATAATGTTAAAAAAATATTTTTTATTAGCGAAGAGAAAATGCCATTGCTAATAATTAAGAATCTATTGCTAATAATCTTTAAAAAAATTTTAAAAAAAAATTATTAGCAACATCAAAATCGCCATTACTAATTGCCATCGGTAAAAATATTTATTAGCGATGACTGATCTGCCATCGCTAATAGCCGTCATTAATACTCATTTTTCTTGTAGTGCTATCTTGGAATCAAGTCTATGGATCACAAAATCTACTCCACCATACTTACCTTGGGCACTCCCATCGAAATTGATTTTGAGATATGATGGACAAAGGGGCTCCTAGATAAGGAACATTTGGTGGGTCACTGCATAAATAGAATAGGAGTCCCAGATCTCTGAGAGCCTAGATGTCACATCGGTCGACTCCATTGCCATGGTCAAAGCTCTTTTCAGAACGAACCTCACCAAATACTACTTGGATTCAAATATCAGGTTATCTTAGCCAGCCAAATGTAGAGGATCATATAGACCACACGGCTGTCTGTGGTCCTGAGAGTGTCACCTTCAGTACTACACTCCAAAAACTCAAGAAAGACCTCGATTAGCTCTTTCGCCTGAACTATCTACAGATGCATCCTCATCAAGAACCAAACATGTCTCGCCCTCGAACACCGAAATTGAACATGCTCCAGGATCTCCTCCTCCACATTCCTTTCAAAATCTTAATTTTTGTAGGCTACAACTACAAGTTGTTATAGCATGACTATAACAAAAATGATGAACAGCCCTATCTCATAGCCCATAAAGCATCCATATGACAAACATATATACCTACTTAAGCTACTCATAGCTACTAAAGTTGGTTCCCTATCCTTTACTAGAATGCTATCCCTGCATCCAATGCAACTAAGATGGGATCCATATACTTCTTATGGGATTTTTCATGGACAAGAGATTAGAAAACTATATATATATATATATATATATATATGAGTGGAGTGGGAAGTAGCCTTATTAGTTGTGTTATTGTATCCTCCTATTATAGCGCTCATTAACCAAATCACGTCCACACTAATATCCACTACACCATATAACTAAGGCAATAGAACTTAAATTAATCATAAAATAATTATGAACTCCTAAAACACTAATTTAGATGACAATTTAACCCGTATTACATAATAAATCAAAATAAAATCAGTCCATAATGAATAAGAGCCCATGTTCTGAGGAATTCCAATACTTCTACATCTTTTTTTTTTTTTGCATTTTTGTCTATTAAACACCTCTTGGTAAGATTTCGAGGTTTATCTCCTTTCCTTCTGATTTTATAGATGACTATATATATTCTTGCTATTAATTTAGGTGCATTAAGAGTCAAGATATGATATGTACTTCATGGTGGAACGGCATTGCTCAAATTCACGTTATAGAAGCTTCATGATTCTATACTAATGTTTATTTTGTCAACCTAATTGCAGTTTGCACATTACATGGCCAATAATTGGCTTTTCAAAGTGAGCTTAATGTGCCACTGAGGTGGCATCCCAACGGAATAGGCCTTTATTTTCAATGACATGATTTGGGTTTGAGTCATGGTGGATACTGAACTGCGATTAAATACGAGGACGCGAATGACTGTCCAATGAAGATTGAATATTTGAACCAGCAAAATAAAACATGCATTGATTAAAATCTTTGTACCAGATTATATTTGTTGCAATTTTTTTTTTTGCATCTGTTAGATCAATTCCTTTCAATCATAATAAACAAAATACTGTGTATATAATTCTATCAATGACCGTCATTTCAGATGTGTTAGTAAAAATGGATATGCAACAAAGATAAATCAATTATAAAACATGGAGCATTCTTTCTATGACATCTCTTTTCCTTTTTACTCTTTATAAATCAATTAGTAGAGTTGTCATCCTTTACAATTATTTAAATAGCATGTAATTTCATGCTACTTCTCTACTTACCTTCCATCATAACCAGAATTATAGCACATAACACGAAGAACATTACATTGAATAATGACTAATGAGATGTACCATACCCTCTATGCAATTTATTCTCTCTTGCCAGTGAGCAGGCTGTTGGATTGTTTCTTCTCTTCTAACATTAACCATCTTATAAATTTATCCATACCTTATGATATTTCTGCATTATTATGTAAATGATTTCAAATTGAATATGATAGTTTCAATTATGTTCACCATTTTCATGATGCTTAAAATAAAGAAAAAAAAATACTCTTCGTTCTTCTTTGCTCATGATACCAAACATTCTGCTAGTGATTTAGGCACTGCAAGCACATTTTTCGTATAGTTCACCAAGTCAACGTTTGGAATAATGTTTGTTTGTGCTGCATTGAGACCCTTAAAGTGTAATAATTTGATCATTTACTGTCGAAACCTATATACAAGAAAATGATATGAAAAAAAGAAAAGAAATAAAATTATAAGCCTCTAAACAAAGATACAATGCATCTTGATAGTGAAACTTAATCCTTCAAAAGTATGAGAAAAATCACATGCGCCAATCAAATTATCATTGTAAATAGATATTCTAAATCTAATAGACATATAGAATAGCTTGATATACAGATACAAACATTGTGTACGTGAGATGGTCATCATCCAACACAGCGTAGCCTATATGTTATGCATGTGCAATGTTTCACTACGCTCAGGCTAGATGGATATAGATGCCAAAGCACGATCCATCTCATAAGTTTTAATGCATGACCATCGCTAACGTAAAATGATTTGACTAGTATTTGACCACAACTACCTTCGAGAAATAATGAGGTTTAGCCATGACATCATGATAAAAAAAAAAAAAAAAAAAGAACATGGAAAGAATTTAAATGACATCACAACACTAATTGTGATGGCAACTAGATGATAGAATTTGTATTTTGAATGGAGTTTGGTTTCTACCAAAAAAAAAAAAAAATGGAGATGGGTTAGATGATTCCTTCTACCTTTGATAATATCAATCCTAGATGGGATAAGGCTCTCTTTTCTGCTGTTTTATGGTACTTTAAAAGTTTGAAACTTATACTCTTTTAAGGATAGGATAGGGTCCAAAATAATAAATATTTCAAAAACTTAATGCAATGCAAATAGGTGTTTTAAAACCCTACATCATGAAACAACTGCAAAGCAATGTGTGCAATGGGTAAGATGAGAAGAACCCGATCATGCCCCAAATCCAACATTTGGATCGAACATATGATGGCCACATACTCCTTAAGATATTATCCTAAAGAATATGCAAGGCCTGATTTTTTATCAATACACGATCCTATGCTTCTCACTGATTGGTCCCATGCCCCCACTGTATCTTCTAGATCTTAAAAAAAAAAAAGTAGGATGAACTTTACAAACTCAGTAAGTTACTAATATCTCTGAAGAACCGAGCATAATTAAATTTTTTTTTCTAAATATAGTAATAATAGATGCATGAATCAATATAATCTTAATTTTTAAAATAAGCCATGTGTAATAGTAAGATTTAAAAATCTCTCTCAGTCTTCGTCGACTATGGCTACGATCAGCCTCGTGATAAAGTCTAGAAGAGACTAGTCTCTAATTACAGAACATCTGATCCATCGATGTATATCAATGATCAGTCTCACTGGCTAGGTGCAGAAGAGAATTAGCTCTAATCTATACGACCACAATTAGCCCTGTGACAAGACAAAGAGATTAGTCCTGAAAATAAATACAGAAATACATCAATGTGTGTCAGTGATCAGCCCCGACTGGCTAGACCTAGAAGGACTAACTCTGCCAATAATTAACACCGACTAGCTAGGTCTAGAAGAAACATATTTTTGACGTATGACCAACGATCAATCCCGTTGGCTAAATCCAGATCATAGTCTAACTAAAGAATTTTTTTTATAATTTCATCATAACCAATTTTTCATAAATAATCATAGATATAGCATCAATCCAAATTTTCACATCCTTCAGAAGAGTAACAAAATAATTTTTTATTTAAAAATTCATACAAAGATGAATATATATAATTTTCTTTTCACAAATCATATAATATTAAAATAAAGAAATCATCTCTTTCCAAATTTTGCATCATACAGAGGTGACATCAACTTGATCCAACATTTTAAATTATTTTTCATGCGTAAATATATACTTTCAAATTTTAATAATTTTTAAATATTTTATGCATAAAATCTATTTTTAAAGATATGAATACGTACAAAAATAAATCCAAAGATAAAAAAAAAACTAACAAATAATCGAATCCAAATATCATGATTTTTGATATGTGATCTGATCATCAGATTTGTGCTTCTCCCAATAGATCAAAATCCTGGATCAAATATATTTCGTTAATCAATGAAAAATTAGACTAGTTAGGCTTGATTTGGTAAGTTGGAAGAGGTACAAAGGAAAGAGCAATCATGGTCCGATCTATTTGATCTGATTCAACTTACCTAAAAAGGAGAGAGAGATGCTCGATCTAAATTACGATTAGATTGGATCATGGGCAAATCCATAAGTCTCGAATTGATCTAAATCTAATCAGAATTGAAATCCAATCAATAGGATGGTTTCATAAAAAATTTGGATTTTCCTCTGCCCCTCCTTTTTCACCTTTGTCCTTTTCTTTTCCTTTTTTTTTCTTCTCTCTCTCTCTTCCTCTGGTTCTCTTTCCTTTTTTTTTCTCTCTCTTCCTAAGCTGAAGAGGGTTTTTAGGATGAGGGAAAGGGCAGAGGAGAGAAGGAAATGAGGTCGATGGCGGTGATGGTGTGGCAACGATGACCACGAGGTGCAACCGATGGGTTAGTTCTGACAGTTACGCTTTCTAGAACTAGAGAGATGGAGAAAATTTGGGAGGAAGAGGGTTTCTAAGTGACGGCAACTAGATTGCGGAGTCTGGAGATAAGGAAGGAGGTGGGAGGCAAGGGAGGCTATGATGGTGGTATCATCCGAGGAAGGAGGAGATTTATAAAAAGAGAATGGGAAGGGGATGGCTCGATCATCTTCGGATAAAGCCGGTCGTATTAGAAAATCAAATAGGCAGCATGTGTAGATTTTAAAACTTTAAAAATATACAGTGAAAAATAAAATGGATTAAACCCTTTAATCCCACATGCTAAATATCAGATCTAAACATATCCAAGCCCAAGAAAAGCACATATTATCAATCTAAAATTTAAAAAAAAATTATGAGATCAGATCTCATTACCTTTGTGCAGGTAGAAATTCACCGCTATTGATGATCTCAGATTCGTAGAAGGTTGAGCTTTACACGTGTTTGGCCTCTACAGATATCCATCAGGATCGATCTCAAACTTTTCTTCTCGTATGAGATTCTTCTTCTCAAGAAAAATCTTAGCCTTGAAGATTTTGATCAACTTTTTTGATCTTAACTGCGAGATCAACTCCTTGATCTGCAGCTTTCTTCTTCTCCTCCTCGATCCTTAATCTCTAAGTCACTAGAACTTCTTCTAGGCGTATGGAAGAGAGAGCACCCAATTTTTCGATATAGAAAGGAAGAAAATGATGAGAAGAGGTGTGGAGATAGAGAGAGGGAGAGTTTTTGTTGATCAAAAATTCATCCTATGAAACTCTAGAGACCATCCTTTATATATAGACACTGTCCTAACACATATTAGGAACCCAATCAACTTAAAAAGATAGATTCTTATCTCATAAGAATCCTCTACCTTTTAAAGCTGATTTATACCAAATAAAATCAAATATAAATGATAATTAATCAATCTTTATAAGTATGCACAATAAGCATCTATGGAATACATGTCAAATGGTTGGGGCGCCAACTTTTTGCACCTTGACGCCCCACAAAGAGATCTCTAGCCAAAAAAGATGGGGTATGGACCCCACTATCTCTCCTTCATACCATGACACATAAGAGAGGGTGGGTCCCTCTAGGATATAGTACCCAATAATTTTCAAAAAAAAAATATGTGCCACATATTTTTCTATCTATTCTATATGCATACTTAGAGATAATTAGGAGATAAAGAAGAGATAATGTTAGGATAATTATGACAACTAATTGACTTAATCAAATCTTCTTGGGCTCACAATTAAGAGCTCAATTAAATCTAAATGAATTTAGGTTAGATTCCAGGCTATGAACTTGATCAAATCAAAGTCCTGAGAAGAATTAGGTTTAACCGTGTGCTAGCATGGTTCTCATAAACCTAATAAAATTTTAATAAACTCTAACCCAATTAGAACTTCACGAATCCAATTGGTAAATTCGAGATTAAATCTCTTAATGTGTAACCTCATAGGTTTCATTCTATATGGTAGTAAGATATATTATGATCTTTATCATAATATCATCGAAACTCTTTTCGATGGATTGAAATATTTTCAATTCTATCCTTCGAGGACCATCGATCATCAAGATGATGCCCGATGAGTCTCACAATCCATCAGTGACACCTAGCAGTATGTAGTGACAATTCAGTAGAATGAAAGTATGAACCTCTAGATACAGTTATTGTATGATTCAGTCCTTCTATCGTGAGTCCCGACTTGACGGAGGTCATGGAGAGCTCGTCAGACCCCGCTTAACTCGAGTTCATTTGTAAATTCTGTGAAAACTCTTTTCTAATATTCACACTTGCTTTGGTCAAAGACTTTCTGAATTCAGTCTCACAAATCGCATAGGACTTCTTCTTTTCTACCAAGATTGATAGATCCCATCTAGGTGCATCCTACTTCAAACAGCGAATCTGAACCTACTAAAACCAACATACACAGCAAGAATCCGAATGGCTAGGGATCAAGAAAATATGCAGTCAAACTTAGTAGTCTCACTGTGAATAGCCAATGACACCACAGGTCAAAAGATCACTCACACCACTGCAGCATCGAAAAGATCACTGATGAGTGAGTAGACATCCATGTGGTTCTCGTATTGGTCACGCTCAGTGTAAGTTGTTCTCTAATAACTACCTGCACCTTCACCCCAGTGTCTCTATACTGCAAATCTGAGATTCATCTGTCCACAAGAGAGATGAACTGTGCATCGATCTCAAATAGATTGATCACTGTCCTCCGTGATAATTCATTGATCGAGAGTATTTAGAAATTAATCACTAATTAATGTATGTCTCAAATTTTTAACTTTTTATGAATATACGAAAATCATCTTTATTAATTTCTAGGACAAACCATGGACACATAAACATAATTGAAATGAAAAAGTCCTTTATTAATAATAAAAAGATTACAAATACAAGTATAGGCCTTAGAATTACATAATGTGTCAGCTAATAATTGGCTTCTAGGACATAAATCCAACAAACTCCCACTGACCTAAAGCCAATTGGTCATATACCTAAGACCCATTTTCTCAAGGTGATCTTCGATCTTCTGCTGGCTGAGAGACTTGGTCAGTGGGTCTGCCACATTCAGCATGGACTCGATTCTCTGCACCTCAATGAATTTCTTCTCGAGATATTCGCGTATGATGTGAAACCGCCGCTCTATGTGCTTGAACTTCTGGTGAGATCTGGGCTCCTTAGCGAGAACTATAACGTTGTTGTTATCGCAATATAGTGCAATGGCATCTGATGGCACCACACCCAGCCCTGTAACGAATTTCTTAAACTAAAAGACTTTCTTAACAGCTTCAGAGGCGACGATGTACTCGACTTTCATGGTCGAATCTGCAATGATCGGCTGCTTGAAATTTTTCAGCTAACCACACCACCATTACATAACAAGAGACACACTGATGTAGACTTTCTATTATCGACATCAGCCATAAAATCTGAATCAATATATCCCTTAACTTTCAGCTCTGATCCTCCACTAAAGATCAACATCAAATCTTTAGTTCTTCTCAAGTACTTAAGAATATTTTTAACAGTAATCTAGTGCTCTTCATCTGAATTCACCTGATATCTGTGAAGAAAAAATGGATAGTTCAAAGCATGTATTTTTTAAAATTTTATAGCAGAATAATAAAATATTAAATATTTTAATCTTTTAAATATGTCTTAGATCAGATCTAAACTATCATTAAGTATCTATGATATAAAAAATTTATATATAAAATCTAAAATAAAATAAAAAACTGCATCGATCATATTGATGTCCTGAATTTGATCTAACGTTTAGATTATGTCGGTAGAGTTCAGAACTCATCATCTTTTTATGGGTTGATGATCTCCGCTACTGGTAAATATGATATAAAGCTCTTACTGATGTCGAACAGCTGCACAAGTGTCCGACCTCCATGAATGGTCCACACAAAATTCCTCGGATCGATCAGCCTTCTGTGGGAGTGCTAGCTGATGCAGTCGGCTTCTGATGGCAGATCTGACTTGATCTCCTTTTTTGATTACTTCGAACTTTTTTAATATCGAAGATGGATCAGAGAAGGATGCTGGATGGTAGAAAAAATTTAGATAAAGACTCTTTTCTCTTTGATTTTTTTCTCACCCAAAAATCTAAAAGAGTTCTAGATCTCTCACCCAAAAGGAGAATGGTCTCCTCATTTGTTCATGCCAAAGAGAAGGAAACCCACCCAATCCTCACATCCCAAAGTAGTGTTTTTGACCCTATTTCTCTCTTATATCTCGTGGTGAAGAGCTCTCTTCTTTTGGCACACAAAATTATGACTTTTTTATGGTTATCGCACAAACCAGATAAAACAGGATAAGGACTGGAGTTTGTTATAATTTAAACTCTTTTGAATTTCAATTTGACTCCAACTTTTTCTCACCTTTATCTAACTTATATAGAGACTTACCAAAAAAAATTAGACATGAAAATCAATTGTAAAGACCTCCTTTTCTTGTACACAATAGACCCCTTCAAAAGCAGCCAACGTGTGGAAGGATATGGATAAGGTTTTAAGTTGAAATTCAAACTAATTTGAATTCAAATCAGAACCAACTAATTTCTATCCTTAATGAGTGACAAAAGAAGAATTATTTTCTAGTTTTCTCATGTACAAACTGATTTTGTGTGATGAGAAAAGGTGTGAGACAATTTAGGTGGTGCAAGGGATAGAATCCTACTCATTTGGGACTCTAGGGTTCAACCAATTAGATTTCTTTCAAATCCAATCCAATTAGATCCAAATAAAATATGATGAATCTAATCTAATTAGATTCTTATAATCTCAATTAAATTTAATCAAATCAATAAATTAATTGAGTTATAGATCCAATCAAATCAGGATCATTTCTCCCTTACTGATTAGGTCATCTCATAACCTAATCAGACTTGACCTGATTGAATCAAATTCAATCAGACTTGATCCAGACTTTAATTCTCTATCAAATTGAGCTAATTAGTGATCTAATCATTAATTAATCTTTTATTAAAGATAGAGTCTAAGTCTAGTGGGACTCTTCTCTAGAGTCTCCGTCTAATGGGACTCTTCAGCGGTCTCTGTCAAGTGGGACTCTTCATCAGAGTCTCCGTTGACTGGGACTCTTCAGATTAGCCAAGTGATTGGAGAAAAACTTTTAATGTGTGTGACCGCATAGGTTCGAATCTAAATAGATAGCACAAGAACTGATTCTGGAATCGGTCGAAGTAACCATCTAGGAATGGTACTCGATATTTGGATAGGCTGAATGTATGCTCAGCAACACTCAAGAACCTATTTGAATATAGTTACCGTATAATTTATTTTTTTGATCCAAATACTTAAGGTGACTTAAGATTTAACTGCCAACCCTGATATGGTCATCCACATTGTATTTCAATTTTCAAAATCTATCACATGGATTACTCCGGTCAAAGTTTTACTGAATTGAAACATACTGATACATTAAATTCTACTTATTCGGAGGGATCAATTCTATCTTGACTCACACATCGACTTCATAAGTACTTGACTATATCCAGAAATCTTTCATCGCTGAATTAAAAATTCAGGTAGTCCGACACCAAAGCATAGTGAGTTGCTTGCAAGTCACCGTGGTGATCTCAGATCGGAGGAACACTTATACCTATATTTCTTTGGAGTGACTCTTGACAGTAGAGTACTCTGGAGTTAGTCACGTTCAGTGAAATGTACTCCTATATTTCATCTGCATGCCATACCAGCATCTCTATGCTCTTTGGTTAAGAGGACAACCAACCTATATGGCACACAACGACCTACACTTGATATGTCTATCATCTTAGTAATAGCATATCGTTTGATCGCGAACTCATTTAAGGACTAAACGATATATCCTCCTATATCGAATCAAATAATCTTAAGGACTTCATCACATAACAGGAGTTCAAAATGAGATGTACACGGTGATGAAAAAATTAAATAATATTTATTAATTTAATAATTTATATATAATTATAATAATAAGCACAACCATCAACAGACTGATAATTGACTTTGGAATATAATTTCTAACAACTCTCACTTGGACTAAAGCCAATCGGTGCAGTATCGTATATCTATTTTTAATTTATAATCTTCAAATTTCTTAATGTCGAGGGCTTTAGTAAATGGATCGATCATATTCTTCTTTCTGTCGATCTTCTGAAGTTCGACGTCACCTCGATCCATGATCTCTCGGACCAGATGGTAGGGGTGCAGAATATGCTTGGTCCACTGATGTGACTTTGATTCTTTTGCTTGAGCAATGGCACTAGTACTATCATAGTACAATAAGACAGGGGCATCAAGAGAGGGTGCCACTCCGAGCTCGTTGATGAACTTTCGTAGCCACACAGCTTCCTTCATAGCATCGGATGTCGTGATATATTTCACCTTACAAGTAGAGTCAGCCACAGTGTGCTGCTTGAAATATTTTCAGCAGATTGCTCCACCATTCATGGTATAAATATATCCCGACACGTTTTTGTTGTCGTCATGATTCGACTGAAAACTGAAGTCTGTAAATCTCACAACTTTTAGGTCAGATTCTCCATTGATAAATCACTGATCCTTAGTATTTCTCAAATACTTAAGGATGGTCTTTATGATCTTTCAGTGATTCTCATCTGGATCGGACTGATATCTGCTCACTACTCCTAATGAGTATGTCACATCCGATCGCGTACATATCATGGCGTACATAATAGATCTCACTACCAAAGTATATGAAATTTTACTTATACGCTCTCTCTCTTGAGGAGTTGTCAGACAATCACTCTTCGAGAGAGAAATTTTTTGACCTATCGGAAGTTAGCTTTTTTTGAAATTCTCCATACTGAACTTTTTCAGCACAGTATCAATATACGTCGATTGGGATAATCCAAACAACCTTTTAAATCTATCTTTATAGATTTTCATTCTAAGAATGAAGGATGCTTCTCCCAAGTCTTTCATAAAGAACTGTGATGACAACCAAACTTTTATTCTCTGTAATGCATGGATGTCATTTTCGATTAAGAGAATGTCATCAACATATAAAATAAGAAATACTATCACAAAGTTATTAACCCATTTGTATATGTAGGATTTCTCTCTATTCTTAATGAAGCCATACGTTTTGATCACTTTATCAAAATGCATGTTCCAACTCTGAGATGCCTACTTAAGTCCATAGATGGACCTTTGAAGCTTGCACACCTTAGACTCATCTGTGGATATAAAATCTTTAGGTTGTATCATATACATCTCTTCTTCTAGCTCTCCATTTAGGAAGGCTGTTTTCATATTCATTTATCAGATTTTATAGTCTAGATGTGCTGCTATCGCAAGCATAATCCGAATAGACTTGAGTATTGCTACAGGAAAAAATATCTCATCATAGTCAATACCATAATACTGACGTTAATCCTCGACAATCAGATGGGCTTTATAGGTCTCCACCTTTCCATCTATGCCCCTCTTCTTTTTGAAGATCCACTTACACTCTATGGATTTTATCCCTTCAGGTAGGTCAACCAATGTCTATATATTGTTGATTTTCATGAACACCATTTTGGATTTCATAGCTTTCAGTCACTTATCGGAGTCAGACCTCTGCATCGCATCCATATAGACGATCGAATCCTCATTATTCTCATCTAGTTCAACTGGATCCTCATCTCGGACTAAGAAACCATAGTATTTATTCAGTTGATGCGGTACTCTATCGGATCTTCTTAAAGATGTTTCTACAATAGATTCTGAATTTGATCCAATCAAGTCTGACTCTATGGGTTTACTAGATTGTGTCGGTTATTCTACTGATCGAACTTCATCAAGTTCAATCTTTGAGGCATTAGTTCCTTCACCAAGAAACTCTTTTTCTAAAAAGACAGTCCTATTGCTGACAAACACCTTCTGTTCATTAGCAAAGTAGAAGTAATATCTCTTGGTCTCTTTTGGATACCCTACAAATAGATATTTGTCGGACCTAGGTCTAAGCTTGTCATGTTTCAAATATTTGACATAAGCCGGACATTCCCAAATCCTCAGGTGAGAAAGTGCTGGCTTACGTCCTGTCTACATCTCATATGGTGTTTTACTTACAAATTTATTCAAAACTTTATTTAAAATATAACAAACCGACTCGAGTGCATATCTTCAAAAAAAAATTGACAGACTTGCAAAGCCCATCATGGATCGAATCATATCTAACAGGATTCGATTCTCTTTTTCGATACACCATTATGCTGTAGTGTTCCAAGAGAGATCCATTGTGAGAAAATTCCATTCTCTTCTAAGTAAGTCAGAAACTCACTAGAGAGGTATTCTCCTCCTTAGTCGGATCGAAAAGTTTTAATACTCTTTTCAGTTTATTTCTCTACTTCATTACAGAATCATTTGAATATTTCAAATAATTCTGACTTATGTGTCATTAAGTAGACGTGCCCATACCTCGATAGGTCGTCTGTAAATGTAATGAAATAATAATATCTATCTATGGCACTAGTGTTCATCGGTTCACATACATCAGTATATATCAGACTTAGAACTTCACTGGCTCGCTCACCTTTTTCAGTAAAAGATGATTTGATCATTTTTTCAAGAAGACAGGACTCACAGGTTGGGAGTGATTCACAATCACTGATTTCGAGAATTTTTTTTTGTGTCAACCTATTTATTCTGTTCTTGTTAACATGGTCTAACCTATAATGTCAAAGGTAGATATCAGAGACATCACTAATTCTAGGATGTTTGTTGGATGTGTACATTACACTAATAGATTGTGATAATATGTAAATATCATTGTTCAGTTGTCCATTCATCATATTAACACCATTCATAATGATATTAAAATTATTTTTTTTATTAAAATTTTATAACTGTACATAGTCAAAAGGCTTACAGAAATAATATTCAATAAAAAAGATAGACAAAAATGATATTCACTTAGAATAATTATATTAGACTTGAATACAAGCTTAATAGTTCCTAATGCTAGAATTGAAACTGATCTTCTATTTCCAACATTAAAAAACCTTCGTCTTCTTCAAATCTCCTACTGACCTGTAGACCCTACAACGAATTGTAAATATTAAAAGAGCTTCCGATATCTAATACCCAGATAGTGGAATCACAAATTGAGAAATTACAAGGTGTTATCATATAATTATCTTGTCTAGCAACAACTTACTTCTTTCTCGATCTGTTCGGATCTAGGGAGGAAATATATTGAGGATAATTTCTTTTTCAGTGCCCCTACTTCTTGCAGTAGAAGCATTCTGCCTGACTCTGATCGGACTTGAATTTTTTGTCTGACTGGGCTTGGGTGCCCCAGCACTTTACATCATTTTCTTGTTCTTCTTGTTCTTCTTTTCTTTCTTAAAGGATTGACGTCCAGAAGAAGACCCTCCCACAACATTCACCGACTCCTTTTGGAGTTGGTGATCCTTCTCAAAATTTTACAGTAACTCCAGCAAATCGTGGTAGTTAACTGCAGGCTTTGTCATTCGAAAATGAATAAAAATAAGGAGGTAGGACTTGGGCAGAGAGTTCAGAATAGCATCTTTTTCTAACTGCTGATGCGGAGGAAAGTCGAGCTTGCTTAGGCACTCAATCATCTCGATCATGTATAATATATAATCAGTGACTGATGCTCCTTCCCTCATTCGAGCATTGAAGATGGCACAACTAGTCTTGTGCCTCTCAACGTCGTCGGGTGTGCCAAAGGACTCGTTCAATATTTGTAACATATCCTGTGGCTAAGCATTCTCAAAATGATGACTAAATTCATTATTCATCACCATCAGTATAATACAATGAACCATAGTTCGATCGTTGAACCACTTCTGATAAGTATCTCTGACCGTGCTATGCGCATTCGAAGTTGGCTCCTCGGATGTCAGATCTGTCAATATATACAAGATCCGTTCGTGCTCCAAAACTATTTTGAGCTTTCGATACCAGCTATCGAAATTTGGTTCTATCAATTTATCACTATCTAATAGTGATCGAAGCGATAAAGTGATGGTCATAACTGCAAAAAGAAAATCAGAACCTAATTAGTATATGAATTGATTAAGTCTAAAGACATAAATTTTAGTCTAAAGGTTCTCCCACTGATAGTCTCTATCTTCAACTCGAGGAATTACACTAATTCCTTAGTGGGTACTAGAATCCATATGGATTGCATATGGGCTCGAGTGTGGCTCGACCAACTCTTGTGTGCCCATAGATAGGTTCTTAATCAATTATTTCATCAAATAATTTTTAGTATTCAATTTTACCTCAGACACCTCTTCAGCAGGCGTATGGCACCTCCACTGAAAGTTCTGGTTAGGTCCAACCATTAACATACCAGAATTTGGTGTATTTAACAAATGACTAATCAGGCCCGAGTGTGGCTCGGCCAACCTAACCATCATCAGAAAGACACAACTAAAACAATATATTATGAATGATAATTCTGACAGCCAGATGAGCATCAGGCGTGTGGCGCCTCCAATGATCATCTAAACCATTGGACTCATTATCATCTAACTTAATGGGAGGCTATGATCTAGTTATCGCCATAACTATTTTATTTTAGGGACCTAATAATTTTAGAAGATTTAATTAGTTGAATTGAGAGATGAGATGAGACTTAACCAGTTAATCTTAATCCTTCTACTGACTTCACCAAGTCAAATTTAAGAAGATCAGACATAAGCTGTTCCAGCTAACTAGTCATGAATCTTCCTACTGACTTCATCAAATTATAAAGAGGACTCAAGATAAGTTGAACTAGGGACATCTAAATCAATCATACTGATTTTTTAGTTAGCATGTGTCAACTCTAATCATTAAGTGATCTAATCAAAATATGATTCACTATATTGATCAGGTAAATGAAATCGATGGGAGGGATATGTCATTAACTTGACATAGACTCAATTTATGCGAGTAGCTCTTAATTAATGATCATTGATTAAAACTGCCATACTTACCTTAGACACCAACTGGTTAGTCATTTTCAATTTGATCAACTTATAGACTTAGATTCGACTATGGAGCTACGATCAAAGTCCATATTGGTCTAATCAAAAATATGGATTTGACCAACTACAACTATTGAAATTGATCAAGAGAAAAAATTGACCCAATCAGAATTAACTTTTAATTAGATTTGATCAATCACTAACATGATCCATTATCAAGATTTCTAACCCTAGGTCTAATCCAGTTAAATGGACTTGACTCGAGCTAACCCATTAACTCATGAGTTATGAAATTAATGCCTTAGATTTTTGATTCTCAAATCTAGATTGCTTAATTCTCAATTAAGTTTTGGACTGATATGGGTTCGGATTCGGTGTTTGAAATTTTTTTTAATTTTATAAAATATTTTTACAATCAATCATTTAATGATCAAAATTTTAATTTCAGATCTAATATATATTATTTTAGATCTAAAATAAATTTTTTAAATTTTTTTTATTATTCATCATCATGGAAAAGATCGTGCAGCACCTCTACACGCCACAGGAGATCCTATCGAAAGGATAAATAGGATAGTGAAATCTTGATTTCTCCTATGATCGGATGGCTATGAGGATCTATCCGATCAGATTACTATACTACTCAGATTTAAAATTAACTATTTAGATCTAATCTAAATAATTAAAATCAGATTATCTGTAAAAAAATTTATGTCATAAGAAATCTGGCTCTGATACCATTTGAAGAAAAAATGAATAGTTCAAAATATGTATTTTTTAAAATTTTATAGTGAAATAATAAAAGATTAAATATTTTAATCTTTTAAACATGTCTTCGATCAGATCTAAACTACTATTAAGGATCTATGATATAAAAAATTTACATATAAAATCTAAAATAAAATAGAAAATAGTATCGATTACATCGATATCCTGAATTTGATCTAACCTTTAGATTATGTCGGTAGAGTTCAGAACTCATCATTTTTTTATGGGTTGATGATCTCCACTGCTGGTAAGCATGGTATAAAGCTCTCACTAATGTCGAGCAGCCGCACAAGCGTCCGACCTCTACGGATGGTCCACACGAAGTCCCTCAGACCGATCAGCTCTCCGTGGGAGTGCTAGCTCGCGCAGTCGGCTTCTGATGGCAGATCTGACTTGATCTCTTTTTTCGATCACTTCGAATTTTTTGATGTTGAAGATGGATTAGAGAAGGATGCTGGATGGTGGAGAAAATTTAGATGAAGACTCTCTTCTCTTTGATTTTTTTCTCACCCAAAAATCTAGAACAGTTCTAGATCTCTCACCCAAGAGGAGAATGGTCTCCTCTTTTGTTCATGCCAAGGAGGAAGGAAACCCACCCAATCCTCACATCCCAAAGAAGTATTTTTGATCCTATTTCTCTCTGGTATCTCATGGTGAAGAGCTCTCTTTTTTTGGCATATAAAATTATGGCCTTTTTATGATTGTCGCACAAACCAGATAAAATAGAATAAGGACTGGAGTTTGTTACAATTCAAACTCTTTTGAATTTCAATTCGACTTCAAGTTTTTCTCACCCTTATCTAACTTGAAACTTACCAAAGAAAATTAGGTATGAAAATCAGTTGGAAAGACCTCCTTTTCTCGTATACAATAGACCCTTTCAAAAGCAGCCAACATGTGGAAAGATATAGACAAGGTTTTAAGTTGAAATTCAAACTAATTTGAATTCAAATCAAAACCAACCAATTTCTATCCTTAATGAATGACAAAAGAAAGATTATTTTTTGATTTTTTCATGTACAAACTAATTTTGTGTGGTGAGAAAAGGCGTGAGATACTTTAGGTGGCACAAGAGATAGAGTCCTACTCATTTGGGACTTTAGGGTTCAACCAATTGGATTTCTTTCAAACCCAATCCAATTAGACCCAAATAAAATATGGTGAACCTAATCTAATTAGGCTCTTATAATCTTAATTAAATTTGATCAAATTAATAAATTAATTGAGCCATAGATCCGATCAAATCAGGATCATTTCTTTCTTACCGATTAGGTCCTTACCGATTAGGTCATCTCATAACCTAATCAGACTTGATCCGATTGAATCAAATTCAATAAGACTTCATCCAGACTTTAATGCTCAATCAAATTGAGCTAATTAGTAATCATCACTAATTAATCTTTTATTAAAGATGGAGTCCAAGTCTAGTGGGACTCTTCTCTAGAGTCTCCGTCCAGTGAGACTCTTCAGCAGAGTCCTTGTCAAGTAGGACTCTTCACCAGAGTCCTCGTTGACTGAAACTCATCAAACTAGCCAAGTGATCAGAGAAGAATTTCTAATGTGTGTGACCTCATAGGTTCGAACCTAAGCTGGTAGCACAGAAACTGATTTCTGTACCAATCAAAGTAACCATCTAGCAATGGCACCCGACGTCCGGATAGGTCGAATGTATGCTAAGCAACACTCAAGAACCTATTTGAATATAGTTACCATATAATTCATCCCTTTGATCCAAATGCTCAAGGTGACCTAGGGTTTAACTGCCAACCCTGATATGGTCATCCATATTGTATTTCAATTTTCAAAATTCATTACATGGATTATCCCGGTCAAGATTTTACTGAATTGAAACACACTAATACATTTACTCCTACTTATTCGGAGAGGTCAATTCCATCTTGACTCACACACTGACTTCACAAGTATTTGACTGTGCCCAGAAACCTTTCATCGCTGAAATAGAAATTCAGATAGTCCGACACCAAAGTATGGTGAGTTACTTGCAAGTCACTATGGTGATCTCAGGTCGGAGTGACACTTATATCTATATCCCTTCAGAGTAACTCTTGACAGCAGAGTGCTCCAGAGTTGGTCACGTTCAGTAAAATGTACTCCTATATTTCATCTGCATGCCATACCAGTGTCTCCACGCTCCTTGGTTAAGAGGACAACTAACCTATATGGCATACAACGATCTACACTTAATATGTCTATCATCCTAGTAATAGCATATCATTTGGTCGCGAATTCATTTAAGGACTAAATGATATATTCTCCTATATCGAATCAAATAGTCCTAAAGACTTGATCACATAACAGGAGTTCAAAATGAGATGTACATAGTGATGAAAAAATTAAATAATATTTATTAATTTAATAATTTATATATAATTACAACGGTAAGTACAACCGTCAACAGACTAATGATTGGCTTTGGGATACAATTTCTAACAATTTACTCGTGACACTCACGACATGTGCTATATCAGGGCATGTATATAACATGTCATACATGAGACTCTTTACTGTCGAAGTATAAGGGATCTTATTCATGCACTGGATCTCCTCAGGTATGTCAGAGTACATCTTCTTGAAGAGATGAATGTCATGTCTAAGGGATAAAAGACCCCTCTTAAAGTTTTTCATGCTGAATCTCTTCAGCACCTCCTCTATATATATATATACTGTGAGAGTCCTATCATTCTCTTGGATCTATCTCTATAGACATTTATACTAAGAACGTAAGAAGCTTCTCCTAGGTCTTTCATGGTGAACTCTTTCGACAATCACATTTTGATCGAGTCAGTGGGAATATCATTTTCAATCAGGAGGATGTCATCCACGTACAATACGAAGAATGTGACAGCACTCCCATCGATCTTTTTGTACATACAAGGCTTCTCCTTATTTTTTATGAAATCAAATATTTTGATCACATCATTGAAGTGAGTGTTCCAACTCTAAGATGCTTGCTTGAGTCTATATATGGACCTTTGCAACTTACAGACCTTGTAATCACTATCACTGGACGTGAAACCCAGAGGCTGCTCCATATAGATATCTTCCTCAAGATATCTATTTAGGAAGACAGTTTTCACATCCATCTGTCAGATTTCATAATCATGAAATGCTGCTATCACAAGTAGGGTATGGATGGATTTCAGCATGGCTACGAGCAAAAAAGTTTTATGATAGTCAATGCCTTCACGTTGATTGTAATCTTTCGTGATTAGCCTTGCCTTATAGGTCTCTACCTTACCATTCGACCCAATATTTCTTTTATAAATCTATTTACACCCAATAGGTATAATATCTTCAGGTGGATCTACTGAGGACCAAATCTGGTTGGAATGCATGGAGTCAATTTCTAACTTCATCGCATCCATCCATTTCTCGGAGTCTACATCTAGCATTGCCTCATCGTAGGTTTTGAGATCATTCTTAATATCTCTATCTCCCATAATGAACGCTTCCTCTAAATTCTCTGTAAGTATACCTAAGTATCTTTGGGAGGATGGGAGATCCTATTTGATTTACGAGGTGAATGAGGTATCACATCTACTGACTCATTATTGGGTTCAGGTTCTTGGACTTGATGCATTTTAGAGACTTTCTCTTTGAGCTCAATCTTCCTCCTACTGCCTTCATCTTGGATAAACTCTTTTTTCAAGAAGACGGTATGGCGGCTTATAATCACATTGTGATCCTCAAAAAGATAGAACTAGTATCCCATGATTTCTTTAAGATACCCTATAAAATGAGCCCTAAAGGATCTAGCCTCTAACTTATCCACCTACTATCGTTTGACATGGATTGGACATCTCTAAATCTTGAGGTACCCAAGAGTTGGCTTCTTACCATACCATAATTCATATGGTGTGATAGGAACGGATTTAGAGAGAACTCGATTCAAGAGATGAATCGCAGAAAGCAAAGCATGTCCCCAGAGAAAATCTGGAAGGTCTGTGAAGCTCATCATAGATCGGACCATATCTAATAGGATCCGATTCCTCCTTTCAATACTCCATTGAGTTGAGGTATCCCTGGAGGTGTCCACTGTGAGACTATGCCATTATCTTTGAGATAGATCTGAAATTTTTCACTAAGATATTTTTCTCCTCGATCTGATCGAAGAACCTTTATGAATTTTTCAATTTATTTTTCTACTTCATGTCTAAATTCTATGAACTTTTCAAAGACTTCAGACTTTCAGTGTATCAAATACATGAACCCATACCGTGAATAATCATCAGTAAAGGTTATGAAGTAGATATAGCCATCCCTGACTTGTATATCAAATAGACCACACACGTCATGTGTACCAGGGCTAATATCTCAGTGACCCTTTCTCCTTGTCTCACAAAGAGCAGTTGGCTATTTTTTCTTGAAGACACGATTCATAGACTGGATAAGACTCGAAAGTCAATGGTCCAAAAAGATCATCTTTCTCTAGTTTGATGAGTCTGTCTTCTCCAATATGGTCTAGCCTAAGGTGCCACAGATACTTTTTACTGATCCTATTTCTAGATCTCTTAGATCCTATGGCATTCACTATTTGCTCGTTAATGTTTACACTTACATCTGTATGCAAATGGTAAAGACCGTCAAGCAAGAAAGCACGTGCCATAAGTTTATTTTCAAAATAAATAGAACATATGTCTTTATTGAAATAAAAACACAGAGATAGAAATCAAATTTCTATTGGCTACAGGTACATAGAAACAGTCTTTCAAAAGTAAACTAAATTCTAACGATAGTCACAGAGAGTAGGTTCCGATGACTACAGCAGCAATCCTTGCTTCATTGCCGACTCGGAGAGTGATCTCACCTTCCCTCAGGCCCCTAACTTCTTCAAGACCCTATATTGAAGTGTACAAATGAGCACTTGAATCAAAATTAAGAACTCACTAAAAGAAAAAAAATCATTAGATTAGTTTTAATAACAACAACTCAGACGTACCTTCAAAAGACTCATCTTTCTTCCGACTTTTGACAGTTGCTAGGTAGGCCGGACAGTTCCTTTTCCAATAGCCTTCGACATGGTAATAGAAATATTTTTCTTTATCGTCAGCCTTCTTCGGAACCTGTTTCTTGGGCTTGGCCTCATTCTTCTGCTTCTTTGCGGGCTTTTTCTTCTTCTTAAAGAAGACTTCCTTTTGGAGGAAGTCCGCTCCAAAGCCAGAACTATGCCCCTTGAACTTTTTAAGGTACCCTCTACAGTCATCAGCATATTCAATAACTTTGACAAAGTAGCATCAATCTTATTCATATGGTTGTTCATGATGAACTGTCCATATGAATCAAAAGAGATTGGAGGATCAGATCCACTTACAATTCTTTATCCACATTCATCTTGAGCTTCTGAAGCTCCTCTATGTCCTTGATCATTGTCAAACAATGATCATTGATGGTTTGTCCATCACGGATCTTCACTCTGAAAAGTCTCTGAGAGATCTCAAATGAGCTGTGCGACTTTGTTCACCATACAACTCTTGCAGATAAACCAGCATCTCTCTGACAGTCCTCATATCTTCATACTGCTATTGAAGATCATTGGACATGGACGCTAAGATATAGCACTTCATCTTGTTATCTTCATCTATCCACTTCTTAAGTGCAGCTCAATGATCAGTGGATGGGTGAGCAGGTAATGCAGGCACTTCCTGATCGAGGACATGGGTGAATTTTTCAAAATTGAGAATAATTCTCAAATTCCAAAGTCAGTCTTTGTAATTGGTATCGGTCAACCTATTTGTATCAAGGATTCGGACTAAGGAGTTTGAACTCGACATGATTATCTGCAGAGAGAACAGTTTCTAGTTAGATTTTGTACTTATAAAAATATTTATTCTAGAGACTTTAAAAATAAATAAAGGCTCCCACTATTTTCTCGAATCTCCCACACTCCTCGAGTGGAGAAACAGAAATCTATACACGATCGATTTCAAGTGGGTATTGCAGTCTCATTAATCTATACATACCTCATCTAACAGTTATTGATGAGTACAGACCGATGAGCGGACAATACTTTGTCCATTGCTTCAATAAGCAAGATGCAGTGGGCTTTGTCTCTAAGTCCTGTGACATCACCTAACAGTTATTGGCACATTCCTTAGTTAAGTCAGATCCATCATTTACTAGCGAGCACAAACCGTCATTGGGATCCTCACTTAACATTATTGGGCTCAACCCCATCTCTACCCCGAGACATCAAATGTCAATAGAGTGGTTGTACCTTTTCGATGCAATCAAACTACTGTAACCAGCCGAGAACAGTCAATGCTAGGAAGGTACCTGCATCTCTATAACGATGGAAGACCTCTAGATTTAATATTTAATGAGAAGATTTAAGTTGAGGTCTCTTCTAAATTAGCAGATCTGACATCTAACTGATTAAATTAGATCAGCACATCAATATGTCTAACCATCCTAATTGGCATGGATGAATTTGAGTCAACAAGTAACCTAACATAAAACTGAATCTCTCAAGATGGTCAGGTAAGTTAAGATGCATGGGGTCCCCCCATTGCTTTTCTTAGACACCAATCAAAATTGATTAGATCAGACAACAGAATCAATTAAATAACTACCATCTAAATATTTGTTTTAGACACCAAATTGATCGATTAGAATCGATTAGATTAACCTATTAAGATGGACCCGAACCATTAAGTCAAATTCGATTTTAAGTCAATCAACTCACATCAAAATGTGAATCGATGCGACCAACTACAACTAAAGTCGATTTTGAATCCCTTTGATCTAATCTTAATCATCCATCAATTAGGTTAAATCAACTACTCAAAATTGAAGATGGGTTCTAGCCTGATCTAATCAATTAGATCCTAATTGTAGTTTGTTCACTTAGATCTAATTTGTTCAACCTATATCCACATACAATAATATAATTTCAGATCTAAAAATAATTTTTAGATTATGCTTCATTGCATGTAATTAATGGCTTATGATCTTGAAACCGTTTTAGATCTAAACCTAGTTTCAGATATCGAATATATGTAGTTTCAGATCTAAATCAAATATGCATTACAGATATATTAATTTTAGATTTAAAATTAAATACATATCAAATATATATAAAATCAGATCTAAAATAATAATTAAAATATTTTAAAAATATCTTTTCAAAAACTAATTCACGTCAAACTAGGACAATCTTTACAATATAATGGGTAAACCCTATATCAGGATAACCTTATATCAGTTTGATGTAAACTTTTAATTATTCTAATTTTAGATCTAAATATAAATTAAATATATCACTATATTAATTTTTAGATCTAAAATATTTGATTTAATTATTTTAAAAATAATTTTTAAAATCGATCAATTTTGTGCTAGGACAACCTTTACAGTATAGAGGTAAACCTTATACCAGGACAAACTTATATCAGTAAAAAATTAATTTTAAATCATTAAAACTTTCAGATTTAATTTAAAAATTAGATCATATGTGTTTTCAAAATCTGTGGCTCTGATATCACTGTTAGAAAACCAAGTAGCAGCATGTGTAGATTTCAAAACTTTAAAAATATGCAGCAGAAAATAAAATGAGTTAAATCTTTAACCCACATGTTAGATATCAGATCTAAACCTATTCAAGTCCAAAAAAAGTATATATTATTAATCTAAAATTTAAAAAAATTTATGAGATCAGATCTCATTACCTTTGCATAGGTAGAAAGTTCATCGCTATTGATGATCTCGGATTCGTAGAAGGTTGAGCCGTATATGTGTCCGATCTCTACGGATATCCACCGGGATCAATCTCAAATTTTTTCTTCTCATATGAGATTCTTCTTCTCAAGAAGAACCTTGACCTTGAAGACTTTGATCAACTCCTTTGATATTAACTATGAGATCAACTCCTTGATCTGCAGCCTTCTTTTTTTTCTCTTCGATCCTTGATCTCTAAGTCACCAAAACTTCTTCTAGGCATGTGGAAGAGAGAGCACCCAATTTTGAGCATGAAAAGGAAGAAAATGATGAGAGGAGGCATGGAGATGGAGAAAGGAAGAGTTTTTGTTGGTCAAAAATTCATCCTATGAAACCCTAGAGACCACCTTTTATATATAGGCACTGCCCTGACACATATTAGGAACCCAATCAACTTAAAAAGATAGATTCTTATCTCATAAGAATCTTCTACCTTTTAAATTTGATTTATGCTAAATAAAATTAGATATAAATAGTAATTAATTAGCCTTTTTAAGTATATACAACAAGCATCCAGGAATACATGTCAGGTGGTTGGAGCGCCAACTTTTTACGCCCCACAAAGGGATCTTCTCTAGCCAAAAGAGATGGGGCATGAACCCCACTCTCCCTCCTCCACGTCATGACACATAAGAGGGGGTGGGCCCTCTAGGATATGGCACCCAATAATTTTTTTTTAAAAAAAGATGCGCTACATATTCTTTCATCTATTCCATATGCATACTTAGAGATAATTAGGAGATAAAGAAGAGATAATGTTAGGATAATTATGTCAACTAATTGACTTAATCAAATCTTCTTGAGCTCACAATTAAGAATCTAATTAAATCAAATAAATTTAGGTTAGATTCAAGGCTATGGACTTGATCAAATCAAAGTCCGAGAAGAATTAGATTTAACTGTGTGCTAGCATGGTTCTCATAAACCTAATAGGATTTCAATAAATCCTAATTCAATTGGAACTTCATGAGCCCAATTGGTAAATTCAAGATTAAATCTCTTAATGTATGACCCCATAGGTTCCATTCTATCTGTAGTGAGATATATTGTGATCTTTATCACAATATCATCGAAACTCTTTTCGATAGATTAGAATATTTTCAATTCTATCATTCGAGGACCATCGATCATCAAGATGATGCCTGATGAGTCTCACAATCCATCAGTGACACCTAGTGGTATGTAGTGGCAATCTAGTAGAATGAAAGTATAAATCTCTAGATGCGGTTATTGTATAATTCAGTCCTTCTATCGTGAGTCCCGACTTGACGGAGGTTATGGAGAGCTCGTCAGATCCCATCGTCATCATATGCTAGATTGACTCGACTCGAGTTCATTTATAAATTCTGTAAAATTTTTTTTCGTATTCACACTTGCTTTGGCCAAAGACTTTCTAAACTCAGTCTCACAATCGCATAGGACTTCTTCTTTTTTACTATGGTCGATGATCCCATCTAAGTGCATCCTACTCCAAACAGCGATTCTGAACTTACTGAAGCCAACATACACAGCAAGGATCGAATGGCTAGGGACCAAGAAAATATGCATCAAACTCAGTAGTCTTACTGCGAATAGCCAATGATACTACAGGTCAAAGGACCACTCACACCACTACAGCATCGAGAAGGTCACTGACGAGTGAGTAGACATTCATGTGGTTCTGGTGTTAGTCACACTCATGCAAGTTATTCTCTAATAACCACCTGCACCTTCATCCCAGTATTTCTACATCGCAGATCCGAGACTCATCTATCCACAAGAGAGGTGAACCGTGCATCGATCTCAAATAGATTGATCATTGTCCTCCATGATGATTCATTGATCAGAGTATTTAGAAATGAACCACTAATTAATGTATGTCTCAAATTCTTAACTCTTTAAGAATATACAAAAATCATCTTTATTAATTTTTAGGATAAATCATAGATATATAAACATGATTGGAATGAAAAAACCTTTATTGATAATAAAAAAATCATAAGTACAAGTATAGGTCCTAGAATTACATAATGTGTCAGCCAACAATTGACTTCTAGGACACAAATCCAACAGGCCGTTCACCACAAAATCAATCCAACAACTGAGCCCCTTCTGGCATACGACTCTATCCGGTCACCCTGTACGGCCTTATCCCTTTCCAAGATGGGATTGGGTAGGGGATAAGCTTCCCCTATTTCGATCACTTCTTAGCATTTTTTTTTTAACTTTTCGATGAAGTTGGCAAAGCTTGCCGCCTCCATGTTGAATCGGATCCAATGGGACCGGTTCTGACACGTCCCCGCTAAACTTATTGAAGATAATTATCTTAATTTTATAACCTTAGATGAATCAATGGTAGGGGACTGATTCTCACACACCCCCTCTAAACTTATTGAAGATAATTATCTTAATTTTGGCAACCAAAAGTATACCTCCAATCTTAGACTCTTTTATCTTTGCTAAGATATGGGCTCTTTGCGATGCTTTATTTACGATGCATCAACCCAATGTTTCAAAGGTGATAACTTGAAAATGATTGTCCTATCATGCTTGCTATTATTAAAAATGATAAGTATATCCCTTTTAACCTCAACATCTTAATCTTGGACTATATTACCATAATGAGTAGAACTCAGAGATGAGCTACAACACACACTAAGAGAAGGAAACCAACATCAAAAAAATAAAAATATATTAATAAAATAAATAAAAAAACAAAATAAAAGTTACACTAGATCTGTCAACGGTCGGGTTCAATCAGAATCTGGATATCCAGACTCGGACTCGATCTTAGTTACTGATATCAGATCCAGATCTGAATACCCAACGGATCTGGCTTTGAAGTATCAGACCCAGATCCTAATGGATTCCGAGTATCCGAACTCGATTTCGAGATCCGAAACTCCTTGTCACAGGCGGTCCAGATGGTGGCGGAGATGATGCAAGGCAGAGGGAGGGCACGCGGAGCGGCAGAGCCACGAAAGGTAGCAGCAGAGGGGGAGAGGCGGCCCGAATGGCGGCAAAGATAATGCGAGGCAAGGGAGGGGGGCGCAGATCTCGCGGGGGAGAGGTGGCCCAGATCTCCTCCATCCATAGCCTTGGCATCAGGGTCCGGCCATGGCAAGCATGGATGTTCATGACGAAGGGGGTCTTGGCCTCGTGATGGAAATCGAGCATGGAGACGAAGATAGCGTGGTCATAGCCCTAACAGAAGCGGTCGAAGGATGGGGGCTCGGAGGTGGAGAGGATGCCAAGCGTGGGGGGTGGAGATATGGATCTCGAGGAAATCGACCTCAGCCAAGGCAGCAGAGAGGGAGCTCATGGCGGTGACAAGGTGGGTGATGAGGTTGCGATCAGCAGGGGCCATGAGCTTATTGTCGATGGCGAGGAGGGGCGAATTTGAGCGGATCGGAAGCGAGGAGTTGGAGGAGGGAGTCGAGGACCGACATTGGTGTCGAGGTCCGATCATCGTCGAGCGATCTCGCGACGGAGAGGGAGAGGTGCCGTCGGGGTCCTCGGAGAGTATGAGAGACTGAGAGAGAGGAGAGAGAGAGAGACTGAGAGACAAAGAGAGGATCTCAGATGGGATATTAAATATTTTTAATATATATATTATCGGGTCTCAGGTCTATCGGATCTGGGTATTAAATATCCAGATCCTATCCATTTACATTATGGTTTATCGGATCCGAATTTGGGTTCGGATAAATGGGTCCAATGCTAATACCAGATCTGGACCCGTCGGATAAATATCCACGGGTCTCGAGCCTAGACCTGATCCATTAACAGCTCTAAGTTCCACCAAGAACAAGCTTCCAAGTTCCAACATAACCAGTTTTATCTTTTGATGGTGGAGTAGGGGTGAAAGTAGATCCGATAATATTTGTTCAGATCTATTTTGTATTCGAATTTATCTGGATATGGATAAAAATTTGAGCATTTGACTAATATTAGTATCCATATTAATATCTATTTTAAAATAAAAAAAAATATGAATAGATATTTATCTGATTCATATCTAAATATCTAACTAGCACTCAACCCCCGCATTGTGGGGATTTAATTGATAATAATGATAATATTTTATATTAAAGGTTGCTCTTATTAATTATTCCTACGATGAGATCAAAAGGGTTGCTAAGAGTTCTTCTTTTCAAAGATAGCCTCCTAAATCAGTGAAGATTGCTGCATTTGGTATTTTTTTTTATCATACTACTTATATTTTTATTTTTTATTTAAAAATAAAAAATAAAAAAATAAAATTTGATATATGGTATTGCGGGAGATTATCTTATAATCTTATGTGTCAATACGGAATATCACTCCTAATATCCATATATTGCTTTACTATTATTATATAGATAGTTAGATAGATTTTTTTTAATCATACTATTTATAATTTTATTTTTTATTTAAAAAATAAAAAATATAAAAAAATAAAATTTGACATGGAGCATTGTGGGAGATTATCCTATAATCTTATGTATCAACACGGAATGCTACTCCTATTACCCATTTATCACTTTACTATTATTATATAGATATAGATTTATGCTTTTATTTCTTATTTTTTATTTAAAAATATATAAAAAATAAAAAAAGTAAAACTTGATACATGGCATTATAGGAGATTATCTTATAATCTTGCGTGTCAACAAGGAATACCATCCCTAATATCTGTGTATCGCTTTACTATTATTATATAGATTTTATTTATAACTTTATTTAATTTTATAAAGCACTCATAAATTTTAAGATAATTATATTACTATATTAACATATTATTAATTTGAACAACTATCCATTCAGCAACATCTTTGGTCTTATGATTATAAAATTTAATCATCTTATTTATATTATATTATATTTATTTTTTATTATCTAATTTATATACATATTTATATAAAATAAATATAAATATAAATTTTTATATTTGATTAATATTCACATGCGCATCTTTATATAATATATTGATATTTGATTCATATTTGATCCCATTTTAGCCGTATGATGGAGTCATCGGTGGTCAAAAGCTTCGTCACACAAGCTCCAAGCTATTTTGAACAGCAGAACTCCAACTTTGAAAACTCCGCCTGTGTTCCCTCTTTACTACCGTCTGGCACTCCCCTTGGCCTCACTAGTTGTTCCTTTCCTTCTTTGCTTTCCTCTCTCTCTCTCTCCACGCCCGCGCCCGCCTCGTGCGGCTCCCATGCGGCCTCCCCCACGACAACCCGAGGCCCCTTTCACCCTATAGATACCCTCGCCACCCGCGATCCCTCTTCTTGCCCTCACAGCCGATGGCTTCGACTCCGATGAAGCACTCCTCGAGCCCGTCCCAAACCCTAAGCCTCGCCGGCGGCAACCCGGAGGCCCTCGTCCGGGACGCCATGCGCTCCGCAGCCGGCGCCGCCGCCCTCGCCTCCGCGCCCCTTCCGCCGGTGCTCTCGCCGCTGGAGCTGAGGTTTGGGCCCGCCGTGGAGGGGCTCGCGGTGGAGGAACAAGCGCCTTCCAGGGTGCTTTGCTGCGAGGAGGTAGATGGAAGGCGGTGGAATTACGTCGTGGAGGTGGAGGGGCCCGGAAGGCTCCGGTGGGACTCGGCGTTGAAGGCCGTCTCGTTGCAGACCCCGGCGGCTCCGATGGATGTAAGCTTTTTGATTTCTGTCCCTTTTTATCTTTTTCAGAGCTAGGCTTGCTAGGTTTGTTACATCTTTTATGGTGTTTCTTGGTTTCTTTCTTTATTTTACTTCATTTAGTTTTGTTATGTTTCAAGCCTTTGTGATTTGTAGGAATTCTTGTTGTTTTCTGTTTTATCTTGGTATTATAATCTATTCAGGGGAAATTGCTCATTAATTTGGTCTGTTGGCTGCAGCATTGCTCCTTTTAACGAGAGTTTTAAGTAATTTTTGCAATGAGTATATCTGTAGAAAAATCTTTGTAACGGAATTTTTATTTTAATGTAATTTTTCAAACATTGCTGTGCTGTAGAGAATGTATGTCTCTAGTTTGTGTGACCTTGATGCATCAATTTCCTTTTGCTTATGTTTTGTTCAAAATGTTGCAAATTGTTAGTTCGTTGTGATTGGTCTCTTTCATGAGTAGGATTCCTGTTATTCAATTTATACTTCTCATATTTGGTGAGTTAGATCGGGGATTAATCTGACTGAGGTTCATGGGAAGTTCAGCTAATCTGAAAAATAAGAATTTAAGAAATCTGTAAGTGGAAGGAAGGGTCTAATATGTTGGGGAAGTTATGGTAATGAAATAGATTATTCTAAAGTCAGAACAATGAAAGAAGTTTTCAGTTGTTCTAAGTTCTCTAAATATTATTAAATGAGTGCCATAACATTTTCCTTTTATGTGTAAACGTTTTCCTTTTATTTCATCAAATGAATGCCATAACATTTTCCTTTCATGTATATAACAGTGATGCAAACAAATCTCTCTCCATTCAGAAAATTGACATATTTGAGATTCAGATTGTCTTTGATAATTCAGCTAGATATGAAGCTCCAGGATGGGTTTTACAATGTGCAAAATGATCGCTGTCATAAGAGTCATTAACAGTTCTGAAGAGCATCTGAAAATCTTCTTTGCGATGAAAATATCGTTATTAACATGGGTGTCTTGTAAGATATTTTGAAGAAGAGGAGGGTCTCAATTTTGGAGTATTGACACTGCTCCAAGATTTATGGACCTATTCATTCTGCTTTAGTTTTTCAGAAACTTCAGAAGAGGATCATGAAAAAAATCTTAGAACACTAAGTTGTTTATGTCATGGTGACCTGGGTGCAGACATCTCCTTTCTTTTACCATGGACAAGATAACCTGGTATAAAGCTTGAATTCTTTTGGTAATTTTGCAGCTCATTACATGCCAATAGTTTGTTTTTCATATCACTTTGCTTATATATCTAGTTGAGAAAGCAGGCATATGCTGAGTACTCTTGCCTATGGTGAAATGTTAGGCTATGTAAAATGGAAAGATGAGGAGATGATGCCTGCTTTCTTTGCAAAAGGTTAGATGTTGCGGGTAGTAATGTTTATTAGCTTTTTGATGAAGGAATAATTTCTCTTGAAGAGATGTGGTAGGGGTTTGGATTTGAGAATGAAATACTTTAGTCATATTTGGAACTATGAGTTGGGTGATTATAAAGATAAAAAATTGTAAAAGCAACAAAGCAAGGTGGACTAAACTGTGAATGACATTCGGTTTCCAAAGAAGATGCACCTGATGCTTTCAAGCTTCAGCTTTATTGTCTTGTTGTCATTTGCTTTTTCTGTGAAATGGACCTTTGTTTGCCGCTATAATTCTTGCCAATATGAAGGGTTTCCTTCTTCAATGAAGGACCTGTTTTCGTAGTTCATTATTGTTTTCTTCATCAGTAAGCCCTATGAACCACTTGTTCATGTCTCAAGCCATTGTGAAATGGTGGATTTTATTAGTGATGTGAAAGAAGTTGAGAATCTTTGGCCCTTTGAAATGTCCATATTTGACTATACCATATTCTACCTTATTAGAATAGAAGGTCTTGGTTGGATGTTTCATGCAATGCTAGGATGGGATACCATCCCAAGTACCAGCGCGGGACTGGACAATTGTGGAAAAACTGGGATGGCCCTATCCTATGGGATCTAAAACCTTGTTTAATATAATTGCTATTGTTGTTGCCATCTATGCCAAAATCAAGATTCAATTGACTAAGCCTGATGGGCTAAAAGTTATGTTGGTGCTCACATTATACTGATTTAAGGCTTCTATTCAACATACGTTCCCATAATTGTCTTTTTTTTTGGCTACTACATGGCATTTGATGTTTTCATAAGCATAAACATCCTTCGAAGGCAATTTATTAATGTTTGATCAAGCTTTTTAGTGATCAAAATAATCATTGTAAACGACTTTTGCGCACCTTTTATATTCCTATATCGAGGATCATGTGATGCTACCTTGCAACTTGACCAGGATTCTTGATACTAGATCCTTACGAACCTTTTATCTTGTAAAGTTATCGCTGGATCCAAATTTAAGAATTTGTTGTGGGCTGATTTCTTGATTATACATTCTTATGTTGTTTTAGATTTGCTTCTTCTATTTTAGTTGCATAGAAAAGTATGATGGTGATTATGGGCATGTTCTAGTTAAAAGTATCCCGTGGCCATTCATACAAGATGAATGGTATTGTTTCTTTGGAAAAATAAAAAAAAGACAGTATAGTGCACTGGGCTCCTACAGTTGCAAGGTACAGGGAGGGTCAAATTTATGCAGCCTTACCTCTGTGTGCAGTTCGAACCCATGACCTCTAGGTCACGATGGAGCAACCTTATTGTTGCATCAAGACTTACTCTCGAAAACATATAAAATAATTTATCAAGGGCCCAACCGGGTTCGAACCGGTGACCTATTGATCTGCAGTCAATTGCTCTACCATGAGCTATGAACCCATTACGACTTCTCGAGAGGTTACCATCCTAGTACTACTATCACCGGAGCATGCTTGATTGAGGAGTTCTGTTGCGATCTAGTGCATTTCTTTAGAAAAATATGTTTATTAACAAAATGAATATAGGGAGCCTTGCCCAAATTCTCTAATTTTATAGGTGAAAGGAGTCTGGCATTCAATATTTTGAGGAGAAAAAAGTTGGAGAACATGCTGGGCTTCCATAGATATACTGAGTGCAATAATGCCAAGTGTGGAACATTGAAGAAGGAAGATGAAAAGGTAGCCTAAGATGAGATCAAGCTATTGAAAGTGAAATCTTGGATTTGTTGATGACATTAATTAAAATCAAAGCTTAAGTTTCATGGAGTACGTATGGATAATTAAACTTGAAATTATGAGTTTAATGTTGGATCAAACTAGGAAGGTAAAGAGAGATTGGGCCAAGATTAATGAGGAAAAGCTAATGGACTTGGATGTTCATTAACATTTAAGTGGTTGAATTTACTTTACCCTGTTTCTTTCTAGATGACCTTTTATTCAGAGAAAAAGAAAAACGAGGTGGGTAGAGTATAAAACATAGAACTCATAACTGAGGAGAACTCATTAAGTGGTTTATCTATGCTTTGTGCCTTTTCTGCATTGCCTTATCTTCTTTCTAAAAAGAGAAGGTGGCATGTGGTCATGTAACCCTTCAGTGGAATCCATATTGGCTTTGACATGGCATTATTGATTAAATTAAGTGACATCAATTAGTTGTTACATGTTCTCATTTCTTGTCATATATGAGAACAAAAAAAAACTAGATTCATGTGCAATTTGAGTATGGAAAGCATTTAATGCCTTTATTTTTATTTTCCATATATTCTTGGATTTTTTTTATTGTTGCAGTATGTCAGTACACTTTCTAATTTATATAAGCAGAAGTAGTTGCAGCTAACAGTTCTTTGTATGGATGGATTCTAAAAAAAAGGTTTTCTTCAAAAAGAGGAAGAAAAATTGAAAGCTATAGAGTCTAGCCTTTATTGTATCGTTAATGCATCATGTGGTACAGGACTTGGCCTCATTTATAAGATCTTATGTTGTGCCGGAAGGCTTTCCAGACAGTGTCATGCCTTTTTATGTGCCATACATGAGATGGAGAGCTTTGAAGGTATTCTTTTCTCTTTAACTTGAACATCAGATTTTTAAGTTAATTCCTACATGCTTGTGCTACATGCATGAGCGCAGGCACGAATCTGACCTGCTATTAGATGGACTATTCTCTTGGTATTACTAATAACAATCATCTCCTTTCAGCATTTCTTTGGGGGAGCAATGAGTGTGTTTACAACACGGACGCTTTTAAGTTCTGTTGGAGTATCCCAAAGTAAAGCCACTTCAGGTGCTGTTGCCATCAACTGGATTCTTAAGGTAAAGACCAGCATAAGTCACGATGGTTTTGTTGTATCCTAATTTTCCAAGAAAAAAGTATTTGCTTTATAGAGAATCCATAATTTTAGTTTATGTCGATGGGTAGAAATTTTATTATAATAATGTTGATCATAAATATGCAAGGACAGCCTAAACACAGCTGGTTTCATGTTTTTTTTGTTCAAATGCAATTTCTTGTCTGGTTACTTGAATACCTCCACTATCTTTTTTGTAAGTGAAATTCTTTTTTTTTTTTTTTGACTGAAGTAAAAATATTTTGACTTTTGTAACTCAAACATCTTATTTTACGTACATTTATTACATCTCTTCATCTGATTGTATGAGTGAATTACATGTCATTTAGGTTGCGTTTGGTGGCTGGCAATCTATCCAAATTACTGGCAATTTAAAATGGGTCCACCAGATTACTGTGTTTGGTATGCTTTTTGGGTATAATCCAGATTACCTTGGCAATTCAGATTATCTCTCAGGAGTAATCTGGATTGCCTTAGAGAGAGGTGGCTATCAGATTATCATTTGTTTGGCAATGTTGTAAAAAAAAATTTGGACAAAATTATCCTTAAAAAAAAAAAAATCATACGAAACCCATCCCTCCATCCCCTTTTCCTACGGCTCTCACCCTCCCCTTATTATATATAATAATATGATATAATATATTATAAGATAATATACTATTGTTATATTATTATTATATTTTTATAGTAACTATATTGTATTACAATAATATAGTATATGATAATATATTATAATATATATTATATGAATTCTATTATATATAACAATAAATTATATTGTATCATATTATATTGTTATATTATATTATATTACATCATTATTATATTATTATATTATTACAATATTATATTACTATATATTATTTGATCATTATTATAGTATATTATAATAATATATATTATATTAATATCTTATATTAATATAATATAGTATATAATATAATATTGTTATATATAATAATATAATATAATACAATATATTATAATAATTTATTATTATATAATCATATATTATTATATATTATATTAATATATTTTAATATATATTATATAAATATTATTTTATATAACAATATATTAATTATATTGTTACATTATTATATTATAATATATTGTAATATATTAATATATGAATATTATAATAATATCTTTTATTAATATAACATAATATATAATATAAGATTATTATATATAATAATATAGTATAATATATATTATATTAAAATAATATAATATAATATATTATAATAGTTTATTATAATATTATAATATAATATTACAATATACTATATTAAAATATATTATATTATATTAATTATTAAATATCATTAATATTATATTACTATATATTATTATATTATTATTATATATTATAATAATATATATTATATTATATTAATATAATATAGCATATGATATAATATTATTATATATAATAATATAGTATATTATATTGTATTGTATTATAATAATGTATTATTATATTATTATATAATATTATATATTGATATATATTGTAATGTATATTATATAAATATTATTCTATATAACAATATACTAACTATATTGTTATATTATTATATTATAATATAATAGTTTATTATAATATCGTAATGTAATATTATAATATACTAATTAAAATATATTATATTTTATTATAATAATTATATAAATATCATTATATATAATAATATAATATAATATAATAATATTATTATAAAGTTAAGGGGGTATTTTAGGAATTTGATTTCATATTACTGCTAATCTGATTGTCATACCAAACATGTCCATCAAGATTTTCAGTAATTTTACTGCAACATTACCTATATGTACCAAACACAGTAATCAACATTACTGACAATTTAATGGTGGTAATCTATCTTGAAGGCAATCCAGATTACCTTTTAAGATTGCCTGGTGATGCACCAAACGCAACCTTAGATGTTAGATACTTAGATTGGCCTAAATAACCTACTTTCCTTTTTGATTGTGATGAAGTCTTTGCACATGTTAATTAATGCTATCTTAATTAGTGTTCAACTTTTGGGATCAAATTAGGTGTTTTTTAATAGGTTTTTTTGCTCAAGAAATCTCATTTGGATTGACCCAACTTTTACATGCTTTCTCCTCATCATTCTTTCATCCAACTCATTACTTTGCTGGTGATCTCCATCTCTGCATCTCCTAGTGCTCTATTAATTTCCTTATGTTTGATATTTTATATTTGTATGGATTAGTTGTTTCATGAGCAGGTTGTTCATAACTTTGTCCTTTTTATCTGGGAAATAGTCCTTTCTTGAAGGACTGTTTCTTCTCAGCTTATGCCTTTGACTAGGATGTTGGTTATCTAAACTGACAGCTAAACTTCATTGTTTTTTTCAAGATGTGTGAAGTATACAAGGCAATTGCTTTAACTAACCACATCAATATTCAAGATAAATTATTCCATAATTCATTAGCAAAATAACAAATTTAATTAAGTTTTTTGATAATGCCATTTATTGGGTGCTTTCCAAGAGTCTAAATGTCTCAAAACAATGGTTATACATGAAAAAAGAACCCATGCCGTCTGTTGTTATCTACATTCTACAACATGTCAAAAGGAAAAAAAAATTGTTGGAGGTTTCTTATTTATGCCTCCAATGGCTATAAGAAAAGATGGTACAGTGATTTAATTTATTTCCTATCTGAAGTCTTGCCTACTTCTTTCTAAATTGAGAAGAACATGGTCAATGATGTTTGTTCTTCCTCTACATGCCTATTACATGTGCTTGGACCGTGCTTTACTGGTGCCAATTTGTGTTCACTTGATATATAAGATAAGGAAATCGGAACATTTTACTTTTTTGCTTTTTAGCAATTCTAAATTTTGTAAATCTCAAGTGTGATCCTAGCTCTACTCTCTTATTTGTGTATACGTTTGTATGCATATGCATATGTGGATGAAAGAATATGCATGGCTGCATATGCTCTTCTCAATTGGCTGTGTGCATCTAAATTTGCATGGCTTCATGCATGTGCATTTGCCTGTGTGCATGCATGTGCTTTTGTTTGTATTTTTTGTATGTGCATCAGTTATACGTTTGTGTTCATTTGACAAGACTTGAGCATAAACACTGTAACTGCAATTACAAAATTGGTCACATGAATTAAGAATTCACAGTTGTTTTCATAATCTACAACATTTATAATATTAAAAAATAAAAAAAAAAACTCTCTTTTCCTTTTTTTTTATCTTACTTATTTTAAACCTATGCATCTTGTGATCATGAAATGGATAGTTTTTAAGGGCATGTTATGGTGATTTGTCGCATGTGGAGTCAAAAGTTCAAACACACGATTGTTGGTCCATGTGTGTTTTAAGATATTTTCGTCATGATCGACATTCCAGTACGATCCAATTAAAGTTCACTTGATGCAGTGGTGACAAACTGTCAGAACATTTGTTTTAGGTTTTTAGTCATTTTTAAGTAATGTAGATCATCTTCAGTGGATAAATTCTTAACTTGGATGGTCCTTCATGTTGTTTGCACAAGCTACTTGGGTGGAGAATCCATGCAGTTCACAATGTTGATTCTTTAATTTTCATAATGCTTGAAGATCAAGACAAAATTTTTTGTTTTTTCTTTCTTCTTGCTCTTTTACTCATGCATTAAGTGGGCATAAGAAGACAATTTCAGTGGCAGGATTCAGTCATATGATCTGATCTGGTTAGATGTGTCAAGGAATCTAGATCTATCAAATTTTGGTCCATGCACATCAAGATTTATGTTCTCAACTTAAATGACCAACCATTTTTGCATTACTTTAGCTTGACCGCTTCTGACTACCTTGTGTCTATCCAACAAAAGAGTAGGAAATTTCTTTGATTTTTTAAAGTCTGTATGGTAGAACATGGTCAGTGATGTGGTTCATCAATTCAAATGGTCTGTCATCTCATATTGATGTGTTTTGGGTTCAAAGTCTCATTCCTATAAATGTGATTTCAGTTCGTCCCTCTCTCTCTTCTCTTTCTCTCTCGTGCTGTGTCTGCTTTAGATTTATAAATTACTAGAACCAGATGTGCAATGCATGTGATTAAGAAAGGGAGGGCAGATGCAGGAATTGGGAAAAGGTTTTATTTTTTTTTAAATTTTAAGAAAAAATTTAAGTTGCTATAAAAATGGAGCCTAGGAATGAGAATCCTTTGTAATTTAAAATCTGTGGAGACTTCTAGTACTGGGACTCTAAAAGTTTGGATATATTGTGGCAACCACAAAATAAAAAGTGCAGTCACATCGGTTTCTCTTGTTAAAATAGTTGTCATATAAGACAGAAGAAGGAGAGAGGAGGAAAGAGGAGGAAGAGAAGGCAGAGGGTGAGGGTAACACAATATTCTGTATTCTCAAATTTCAATAATGCAAACTATGTTCTCAATTAACATAGTTCATAGGTTTATATAGACAACACAAAGAAAGAGGAGGAGGAGAAGGCAGAGGGTGAGGTTAACACAATATTTTGTATTCTCAAATCTCAATAATGCAAACTATGTTATCAATTAACATAGTTAATAGGTTTATATAACAACACAAAACCCTAATTAGAGTCCACATAGAAATAAAATATTGGAGTCGTAAAATTCTAGTCCTAGAGTCCATATAAAAATAAAATTTTCTAATTCCCAAATAAAATAAATTCCCTAATATCTGTATTTGTGCCTAATAGAAACCACCTAGATTTCTTATTAGATAGCGCTCTGTCAAGTACAGATTGAAACTGCAAGGATGTCCTCTTTTGTTATATTCTAGTTATTGATATTTTTGAGTCGAAATTACTTGCTTAGGTTTTATGTTGGATATTTCTTCAATTTTTGTAATTATACTTAAATATGATGCAGTTCAAATTAGGATATGGCTCTATGGAATATTTGTTCAATATTTTTTACAAAGTTACTTAAAAGTAATAATAACAAGATTGTTTTTCTTACTGGCAAATGCATGCTTGAATGGACGATGCAGGCTGACATGTAATGTGAGGCTTGTCCTCTATGTGCAGTATTATTTGAATTTGTTTTCATCTGCTCAGAAATGGGAATAGAATTATGTTTTATGATCTGTAGTTGTACTTGAAGGGGAACCTTCAACATTCTTAATCTGGTGGTTCACTGGGGCCTGGGGAAATTAGTTATGCTAATCTTCAAATATTATAAATGAAAGAATGTAGCTTCAAACCTTTAACAAAGTTTTCTTCCCCACCGCCCGAAAAAAAAAAAAATCAGTGTATGGCATGCAACCTGTTCCACATATCCGTGGCTATGGAGTTCCTTTTCTGTAGTAACTTTTGAGTTTTGACACACCATAGAATATATAGGCAAACAAGAAGAAGTCACATTAATGAAAACCTTGTATCTGTTTTTGCCTTGTCTCAGTCTGTCACTTCTTCTGAAAATAAGGGGGGCATCACCAATCATTGAGAATACCCAGGTCAAACTGCTAGGTAAGCACACACCTTCCATGGTTTGAATGTAGAACCTCCTTGAAATGGAGAAGAGGTGCAACCATTGGGCTATAACCTAGATTCAACAATCTTTTACTGTTAACATCATGGTTTTTGCTTGCTTTTCTCTTCAAATTTCGCCTGCACCCCCTCTGTCCCTGCAAAAAAGAGAAAAGAGAGAGCTACTAGTGTAAAAATATGGAGGAATCCCATATTTTCTTGAGAAACTCTAACAGTGCCTTTTGTCCAATGCAGGATGGGGCTGGACGTGTTGGGAAAATGCTTTTTGCACGACAAGGGAAAAAATTTGACTGTGATCTAAAGCAGGTTATATATACTAAACATGTTTCTTAGCACTTTTTATTTTATTTGGGTCTGATTTCATTTGCAAATCTTATTGATGGATATAAGTTGGAATGTGTTTCAGCTTCGTTTTGCAGGGGATCTATTAATGGAGTTGGGTGCTGGGCTAGAGTTAGCAACTGCTGCTGTGCCACACCTTTTTCTACCATTGGCTTGTGTAGCGAATGTGGCAAAGGTTAGCCGGCAGTTAGTTTTCTTAAATTGATAAAATTCATAAAGTGGAAATTTTTACATCCTCAAGATATTTATGAATATTGTCCTCCTCCCCTTATACCTATGCAGAATGTTGCTGCTGTGACATCAACGTCAACACGCACTCCGATTTACAAAGCATACGCAAAAGGTGAAAATATTGGGGATGTCACCGCTAAAGGTGAATGTGTTGGCAATATTGCAGATCTGGTATGCTATCTGCATAGCCTTTTCAACTGTACTTTTTCCTAAACACATGTAATGCTTATATGACACACTATCCTGAAGTGCTAGAAGTAGGATGATTATTGGTAGGTAATTCTAAAGCAGAACTGTTGGCTACATTTTGTAGCTGATATTTAACATTGGATCTCTTTTTGTCAAAATTTAATTTTCTTAAAGTGAAAATTATAGCATAGAAGTGATATAATCTTAAAAATAATGCAAATATGCCTTTTTGTCAGTAAAAAATGAACTGTTGATTTGTAATGGAAGAGATCTAGAAATAGAGGGAGAAGGAAAAGCACCGTATGTCAGCCCCTAAAAACAACGACAATGCAAAATCTAATGAAAAACATTCTATATTTCCTAGATAAGGATGTTCTACTTGTTTGATAGTTTATTGATAATTTATGTCCTGTTCCTGTTCTCTGTGATGACTTTTGACAAGCATGTGCCTCTTAGTTTGCACGATTCCCCTTCCTGACTTCTGCAAATTCTAACATTCTTCCATGTTCTCAAAGTTCCAAGGATAAAAGGTCGAGCTTGACTTATGGTTATGCAGTAGTTTGTGTAATGGGTTGATTCTTGATTGGAGGAATGCTATGTGCTTTAATAGGAAAGAGGAGATAAGATCATGGTGGAAGATGAAGTCTCCTTCCTTTCTCTCTAGGTGATGATCAGTTTGGGTCTTTCTTTTTTCTTTTTCTTTTTATGATGGTATTGAGGACTGGTGATATATATGTGGGTGAGGGAGTTAGAGAAAAGTGAGGAACAGTTTGTGGGGTATCCCTCTTTTAATTAGTGGAATGATAATGATGTGCAAAGAATATTTGAATTCTTGCTCAAATATATCTAATAGGTGTATTTAATGCGACTAGACTTTAATTGGAGAAAACATAAAAATTTTAGATGGATATAGGCATAGAATATCTGGAGTTATTTATGTTGTGTGGAGATAAATTGTAGAGAGAAGTGGGGAGTCATAAACTTTGGAGATAAAACTTTTCGCATTAAAAAAGAATCTCCCTTGGGAACACTTCTATATACATGGAAAACACTCGTAATTAGTTTCTTTGCTCCTTGACCAATAAGCATCATAGGAACGAATCTTTATTGGTGGTGTGGTTGTGGCTGGGAGGTTGCAATGCATGCTACATGAGATCCTATGGATCTAAGACATGAGATTTTAGCATCCTACCAAGGAGAGCAAGATTAGTCCTAATCATCCATTCAGGACTAGTAAGCTTTTCTCGATTGATAAGAATTCATCATTATTCATTAACCTTGTTGTATGGTATCTAACTCTTTAGCCTTTGAATGAATGAAAATCTTACAAATAAGAGAGGGGCCCACCATCATTGTGTAGTCCTTTATTTACCTATAGAAGTTTTGCCATTGAGACTTGCTATGCACCTCTGTCCTAGAAATGGAGATGTGCTTCATTGGTGGATTGTGATTGGTTGGTTTATGATCCACTCATAGAATGTAGTTGAACATGTGCCCAGGGCATGTAGCGGTTTATTGAGAATATATGGGCTTTGACTAGCATGCACTTGATACAAAAGGCTTCTTTTTGGATGCATGCTTGGCATGTTAGGCTTAAAACCTTGGCATGGAGGATGGGTGTGGATATATGGTTTTTGAGAGAAAACAAAGCTCTTTGTCAACAAGGGTTTCATACATGAAGGACGAATTGTAAAAAGCACCCTTACAAGATTTGTTAGCATTTAATGCATGATATATGACATGCTTGCAAAGGTCATGTATGGACTAAGGAAAATTTTTGGTGGACCCTTGACATGTGTCTGACACCTTGGACCCAAAAGTGGTTTTAATACACACTTGATATGCAAGATTGCATGATGCCACTATTCATCAAGTTGGCTAAAGCAACATAAACAATACACACATAAAATGGCTAGTGAAGTTGTATAGTGTATGAACAAAAGGATTATTGGTAGTTTCTATTTTCCACATGAGAACGGGTGCACCACAACCTTCATGTGAGGTTGAGTGGTGTTCTCCAATAGTTGTTAATTGCTTCATAACATGAAAACAGATTTATGTGAGTGTCCTTGGCTAGCAAGATTTCATGTTTGAGGTGCTAGATGCAGTGGCGAAGCAAGAATTTTCATTTGAGGGGCTAAAGCATATTTGTCTGTTGGTGATTGCATTTTCTTTAAGACAACAGAAATGATCGTGGCCACTAAGGTTCAAACCAGTCATGTTCCTGTGCCAGCATGCAATTGATATGAACACTGCATCACAATCATCTCCCTTGTAGTACACCTGCAATAATCCAAAAGTATTTAAATCTTTCAATAAAATCTAGATTTATGTTACTCCTCTTAAGAGAAAAGAAGCACCATAGCTTTGGCTAAGTGCCAACCATTTCATATGGTTAAAGACAACTATTTTTGCACCATGTACCTTTAAAACACGTAGTTGAGACACCATCTTTGTCACAAAACAGTAGCTAGCACTAACTATTAGATTCAACATGAGGTATGCATGGATATGGGCCCATGCATGCCTAGCTTCCCAAATATTTTACCCCATATTTTACCAGTAAGTACCTCCCTCAGTCTGGACTAATCTTTTAGTTTGGTATGTCGTCGCTCATCCATATATTACTACCTTCTCCCCTCACATATTCAACAGTTGGCTAACAAACCATATCCAACTCTGCATGGTTCCTAAAACTCATCTTTGATGCTTTCTTGCCACCCCTCAATGCACTCCAAAGTCCAAATTCAATACATCACTATTTTATCACCCATCCAAGTGTTCAAACCGACCCAAAAGGTAAGAATAGATAAGCACACATACCTGCTTCTTTGTGGCCCGAGTCTCCTCCCTAGCCACTAGCACAGCTACACTGAAAAGAGAAATAGAAACATAGTTACAAGAAGGAGGCATTGGTTGCCACCAGACTATTCTGTCTTTCTAAAAGATGGTATAAATATAATTTTTCTTTTATAGAAAGAATAAATGAAAGAGCTAAATATTTAAAGCTCTTCTCCTTAAACTCTAACATATATTGGTCCTTCCAATCTTAGAAAATTTGTGCACCTTAAAACAAAAAAATCATATGTATTTGATCAGGTTCATCATGGCCGGATTTCTCGGTTTGTCTCAGTTTGTGGCTCATTTAGATGGCCAAAATGTTGGATCTTAAAAACTTTGAATACGAAATACATTGGGGCTGTACATAATTTTTTTGGGTGTCGGGGGCATGTGTCCCATGTCACTCTATAGCTCTGCCATTGCGAGATACATGCGCATGCACATGACCATGCATAGGATTGCTTGTAAAAGGCAAACAATTGATGCATGTCCGTATATAGACTTTTCAATTTTCACAATAATCAGTTAGAGCTGGACGAACAGAGAGAAAAAGTGATGAGAAGAAAAGATAAAAATCTGCCAACCACACCTTTCCTTTTATTGATTACTAATAATTAATTTGCTTAAAATCTAATTTGATATCATAGGGCATATAAATCCTCCGGGCATGTATAGTGATTGGTATAGGAAGCATATTAGGTTCAGCTTCATGCCCATGATATATCAACTGCAAGTCACCAATAGAAGGATTAGGTCTACAAATTAGTGTTCAGAAATTGTTGACATGATCTAAGCTGTCGTGGTGGCCGAGTCATGATTCACTGGTTCAACCGCGGGTTGATTGTGGTTGAACTGAATTCGGGAATATCTCATATATGAATATGATATGTGTTAATTCTTCTTTCCCCGAATCTGCCATTTGAGTCTTCATTTGTAAATCTTCCTTCCAAAACCTTTGTTGCCATTGCTCACCTAAAGAAGCAGAGGAAGACTAGAGTTTGGAAGGACTTTTGGTCCATGGTGAATGGAAATAAGCTTATCAATGGTGGAGAGGCCGACAAGTGTTCGGGCTAACCTTAGATCTGGCTGAAAAGAAGAGAAGGAGAGGAGGAAGAAGAGAAAGAAGAAGAAAAGACAAGATCCTTCGCATAACCATCTATTGGTGGATAATCTTGCAACCACTTCCAGTGTCTCCTCTCAATTGCCACTTTCTGGCTTCACTTCCCAGCAACCTTCTTATGGCATCCGCTCCTAGCATTGAGTGTTAGTATTAGGTCATTGGGCGAGAGTGGCATAACCAAGAATGTGTTACAGGCATTGGCAAGTCAAGGAAAGTAATTTCTGCCTTTTATATGAGGGTTGACCCTTGAGCTATTTATGCCTCAACCTAGGTGGTTCAAGCCGTTGAATTGCTTAGATCAATTGGTTGCCTAGGTTTTTCTGAATTATGGGTTTGTAGTTAACTTGGTCTGCAATAAGCATGGGTGACGGGTTGGGCAGGTTGACCAGTTTGACATGAATAATTTTTAAAAAATGGTGACAAATAGTGTTATAGTGCAACATACTGATTCTTTTAGGCCTATGTAGTTATTATTAAGGAGATCAAGGGATCATGTCGCATCAACTCCATAAGTAGGGGGATTTTCTCCCTCTCTTTTTTTTTTGTTTTTGTTTTGTTGGGGGGAGACCATGGCATGCCCTTGTTGGGAAAGTTTCTATGCGTAGGTGTGTTGCATCCCATGGCCCTTGATCCAAGTTCGTCCAACCACCTGCTAGAAAGTTTCAAAAATACTTTTTGGGTGCCTAGATTTTAGATCCCCCATGGTCTCCTCGGGCTCATTTTCCCATCACAATATATTTTCTTAAAAATCTTTTTTTCTTGGATTGATTAATATGCTTTCCTTATATAGATAAATGCAAATTCAAAAACCTACTCCAATTCCACTCTTTCTATAAATAGATGGATAATGAAGTCAATACTTCACGATGACATTAGACCTGTCCATTTCAAATAGCATGCACCCGCTGCATCAATTTCTCAATCTCTAGAGGTTTTGATATGCAAAGTCTCTCACACACTTTCCTTGATGTCCTTCTCTCTTGTTTAGGGCTTGAGCCACGTGAAGGTGGTTGTTCCCCCCTGTGATTTAGAGGACTGAGAAGCCCATCTTAAGATACCATATGAGATATTATAAGATGACGTAACATATAACATGCAACCAATAGAGGTTGCCAACTAGTGTCATTGTTAAAGTCATAAGGCTTGGATGCTAATGACCTGGGTTTGAGTGTCACCAGTCACCCTCATCCTGATTTCGCCCAGGCTTCCTTTCATCCTAGTTCTCGGAAAGAAAAGAAAAGAACATGCATCAAATATGATTTGTTGCATTGGCAATTTTTAAAATACAGCATGCATATATCATATTCTTATGACCGAAAGTAGAAAATTGAAAAAGAAGTAATCTTGTTGGCAATGACCATTTAGTTCTTAACATGTGACCCCAATCTAAATCTTGCTCACTGGATTTTTTTTTGTTCTTTTTCTTTTTCCTTTATAAATTCTATGTGTCAAAGCTATTGTTCTTGACCAAGTTTCAAATGTATGAAAGAATGCCTCGGAATGATTTGATAAATTATTTGACATATAATTTTAATTTTTTTGTTACTATTTAGATAAAATATTCTTTAAATGATTTTTTTCTTTTTTAAATTCTTTGCACCAAAGCTATTGTTCTTGACCAAGTTTCAAATATATGAAAGAATGCTTGCACTGATTTGATAAATTATTTGACATATAATTTTAATATTTTTTGTTACCATTTAGATAGATGTTGTCTTTAAATGATTCATTTTGTTGTTTCTTGACATCCCAACCCCTCCTTCGCCAACCAACAATCCTTGCTTTGCCCCTGTCTATACGGTAGTATGGATAAGTTTGAATTAAAACATATGGGAGTCACTACGTCCTACCATAACAATTAACAATATATTAGCCATTGGGGTGCAATCTATTCTTTCTTGCATAATTGCATAACTTCCTGGAAGGTCAGCCCTCTATAAGAGCCTTTAAATGATGTTGTAGTTGTTTTTATAGTGGCCTTCTCATGACTATGGTATCACCATTGTGGATGTTGTGGTACATTGCGGTACTGATTAGCCCAAGATCAACTTGACAATATGTTCAACCTCTTAGCTTAGAAGTCCATATGTTCCTTTCTTGATGGCCTTTTGTAAGAATTGCTTAAATCACTTGACTACATATTGCATTCAATAGGTCTTGATGTCCAAGATGCAATCTAGACTGCCAGCTCTCCTTTGACTGGAGTGCACAAGGAATGGTGAATTTGACCTCCCAAGCATGCTTGCCAGCCACTCATTTAACATGATCGAACACATCATATTTCGTCGGTCAAGCTACTATATTTGTGCTATGGTGAAAATTGTGCCTTGAAATTTCAGAGTAAATGAATGACATGAAGTGCATGTATAAGTTGAAACAGTTTCCATCAACCATGATTCTTTTCTAGGATTAAGGTTTGGATAAGATTTTATAAGCTAACCTTTGGCTAAAGCGAGGTTCGCTGTCTCGGTGCCAGACCCCGTACTAGTACCATTTGATTATAGTGTCGCTATGTGATTTAGTACAGTATGAGATAGTGTACCAAGTGTCCGTATGGTATGGGATAAGATATAGTTTGGTACTGCTATAGTATGGTACGATATTGACCGGTATGGCAAACCTTGCCGCTAAAGGTAAAGGTTATGTAATGACTTAATGACTTAACATAAAACTGTATGCTCCTTTGCAGAGCAGTTTACACATTGCTTGCGATTGAACACTTATTTAATTTGTAGCTGTTTTTGTGATTTCTTGAACTTTCTGTCATGCAAAGTTGGGGACCGGACTCAGTATCCTATTTTCGAAAAGAAATCCATCACTGGTGGCTTCTTTTGCCTTCCTCTCTTGTGGATATGTTTTCAGCTCGTATCAAGAGGTTTGTCTCCTTTTTGTAGTGAACTCTGGCATTTTTACATCTGTAGCTTAAGTTTTAACAATGTGTTCACTCTATGGTTCTTTGCCAGGTGAAATCTGTTGTACTGAACACTTTAAACCAAGCAAGATTTACTGTGGCAGTGGAGTCTTTCCTCAAGAGTGGTAGGTTGAGTTTCTAAAATGCGAGTGCAATGATCTAATGTACATAATAACCCATCTAAATGACTTGAGAATTTAAAAATTTTATCATTATATTTATTATTTAAGTTGGTTTTCCTTGTACAAATTTCAGTATGTGTATATCATCTCATGCCTTTTATCTGACTGGATGTAATTCCATTCTGTAAATATGTACATAAAGACGTGCATGTATACGCATAGATGATACTAGCGATGCTGCTTTCTACTTATGCTACTATTCACCAGCTTTCCAGTCCATAGCAGATAAATTGTTAGTTCCAAGTTTTTCAATTAAATTTTTAATATACTTGCTACACATTCATATTGGGAGCTTGCTTTTTCTTCGTTTATCAGGGAACCATCATAGCTATTTCAACAAATTGATCATAACACCATTGGGTACTGGAGTAGTTATCCTTCTTAGCATATATGTCACCCAAGATAAAGAATTATTCCTCAAATGCCATAATCTGTCAGTTATGAAGTTATCTCGTTCTTAGAGTGACTGACTCCTTACTATCTTGACTGATTTGTCCATCTTTCTGTCTTGTAGGGCACATTCCTTCCCTGAAGGAAGGAAATTCCAAGGAGAATATATTCAGTCCTCCATGGTCAAAACATACATCCATTGTTCTTGGTCTGTAGCTTTAATTTTACATGGTTTTACATGCTTAGCATTCTAGACTCACATATGATCCCCTTTAAAATTTTTGTAGGTCCAAGACTTCGGGATGCATTTCAGGAACCCCATTCATTTCTTGCCATAGAATCTTGTTCAAGGTATCATCTCAGACTGCCTTTTCCAATGTTACTTTTAGTTCCTTTTTATTATGTCAGATGAAGGATAGCTGTCCGGATCTTATATGAAGTATGTTTGTCTCTGAAATTTCGCAAGTTTTAGATTTACACCTTGAGATAGCCAGCTTCCTTTTGCTACCCCTGTGATCTGGCTTCATGATATTTTCATGTCTCACAAACTGTCTGTTACATTCATATTATCATTTTTTATTATCATTATTATTTTTCAGGTAGTATATCATCTTTTAATCTTTATTGACAGGAAGAAAGATACATAGTTACCTACAATCCTTCAAAGGGTAATATTTATGCATTACTCAAGGATGAAGCAAAGTCTGATGACATTTTGAAAGCAGCTTTCCATGTAAGTGTCAAGTCTTTCGAGCATAAATTATTGTATGAGATTTCTATTTATCTGATATTATTCATACATATCTGATATTACAGGCTCATGTGCTTCTGCATTTTATCCGTTCATCAAATGTGAACCAGTCTTCAAGAAAACACATGGGTTTAACAGATTCCTTACATAACTGTGCAATGCCTACAGCTCTAGACTTCGAGACTCATATTGCAGAATCCTGCAAGGTTGTTTCATTGTTGTATGGAGACTTCAAGAAGAAAGCAGCAGAACAGGTAACATGTTAGTGAATTTAAGATATTCATGTTGCTTATACACATTAGCATTCATCTTACATGCACAATGCCTGCAGTGTTCTGTTATATACTGTGATGCTCCTGTTGGTCCATGTAGTGATGCTTATAAAGAAATAAGGATATAACATGATCAGAGATACTTGGTGAAAATAATGTGGTTTAATTGTCTAAAAATGAAATCAGGTGGTCACTTCAAAAATTTTACCGGATATGCCTGTGACCTTTGTTTCGTGAGGGAACAAAAAGAAAATGGTAAACTGCAGAAATAACAAAAGGAAATGCTATAATAGTTCTTTTAGTGCAAATCATGGGACGAACCATGAAAGTGCTATTTTTTTTACAGGCTTTGACATTGAGGAACTTTGATGATTTTGTGTAGGATGATAAGCTTATAATATTGTTAACAATACGATGTTTGAATGTTCAAGCATTATTAGCAGAACTTAAAATGGAAAATGTATAAATATTAGTGAAATATAATCTAAGACTGTATATGGAAAGTAAATCAATCTATGTTTTATATCTCTGTAGATGCATTCATTGATATGTAGCAACTGCTTTTTTTTAAAAAAAATGTTCATCGTTGAAATAATGGCCGACAGGTAATTATTATGAGCCTCAAGATATATTAGGTTATAACTGCATTTGGTACTTTGATTGAGTTGGTTGTGGCTCTGCTACTTGTATCTTTAGTTCATAATCAACCATTGAATCTAATTGCCACCCTCCATCTCATTTTGGACATATGAAGCCTCTCTCTCTGTGTGTGTGTGTGCGTGCCCGCGCGTGCATGCACGGGCGTGAGTGCATGTGCACGGCTTGTGCAAGACCAATGTTACAAATAGGATCGGATGTAATTGAGTGTTTTGTAAAAAGAAAAGGGGAGTATATGCATTTTTGGCATGTTTTACTAGGCTTAGTCACTTGCCACCTGGGTTGACCTCATGTTTCTTTGCCTCCAAATGAGCACCCTAACAGTTCCTAAGCATGGGCAGCTCTCCTAACACCTTACTTGCAGGTTTCATTAATTTTTATTTGGTTGTCTCTTTTCTAACTTTATTGATTATTCAGTTGTAACAGAATTACTGTTGCACTGACTCGATTTTTGAGCATGCTTTTTTTATTGAATTATAAAGACTGTGCAACTTGTAGGAATAATTGGATTTTACTAGTTAACACACCACACTATGCTGATTTCGGTCCCTAATAACGTACTAGTGTTCCTTGATATTTTTTAAATTAATAACTCCAGTTAGTATTACATATTTTTATGATCATTTTCCTAGGTAGCCACCTAAATCCTTGCCCTCCTCCTAATCACTATGCGGCTTGCTACATGCCTACATACCACAGCCATCTTTTATAATACTAATTTTCCCTTTAGCTAGGTATTAAAGAGCCTATTGGTTGAATCATCTTTTATCTTCCATGGGCAACCTTAAAGGTATAGTTAATCAATAATCCATGTAATACAGTTACAAGTATGTGATTTTTGCGGTTCTTTGGTTGTTCAATGGGGAATTTCTTTCAATTTAGTTGGTAAGTTGTGCTTACAATAATTTGTCATAACTTAATAAAAGCAATGGTCTGACAACTGCTCCCTTTCCCCCCAATGATTTTAAAGGAGAAAAAGGGGTTCCGTTAGATATGCTTCCATTTTCCTTGGATCTGTAGGTATGTACCTCAGAAACACAGAATGATGGGGACTGTATTTATCAAATAATGGGAGCATGTTTAACAGTTTGCTTCTGACGTAATCCTTTCTTGCCTTTTTTGGGGTAAGCATCCATTTTTGCTTTTTCCGAAAGCTGGTTGTCAAGCAGTCATACAATGTCTCTCTTGTGACCAGCTAGATGATTTAAAAAATGGATCATCGGCCTTTACCGATTCTCGGGTATAGCTGTGCATGGTAAGCTGCATGAGAGATCAAGTCGTATGCAGATCAAGCATTTTTGTTGCTATTGCTTGTCTTGGTCCATTTATGGCTCCGAATACTGCAATACAACATTTGTTAATCTTCAGCTTTCCTCTTATTTTGTCTGAGAATTTTTTTAACCTATTCTCACAATGTGGATTTCCCTTTTTTTTTTTTTTTTTTTTGGAAGGGATGGATCATGTCGGACTCATTGCTTAATCCTGGGAGAGCTCGGCTATGTCGGCTAAAGAAGAGTAATGCAATGGTTATCATGCATAACAATTCAGCAATTTGGAGTCTCTCTCTGGGCATCTCATGCTTTAGATACCACAATAGCAAGTGGAACTGGCAATCTGCACTTGAAACTGGCACTTCAACTGAGATGACAGCCATGGCTACTGCAGATATTATTCCATTTCTTCACATTGTATCTAGACACCCTTACCTCAAATTCCATTCTTAACTCTAGATCTTTCTGAACAGCAAACAGCAAGAAATTCATCCATGTTCAGCTTGGAAACAAACTGCTCTTGCAAGCTGTAAAGCAGCATTATGAACTTTGAGTTGATACAATCCTAGCTCCACAGCCTCACCTAAACGCAATTTTTGTGAGCCCTTCCCTTTTGAACTTTTCAGTTTCTATCTTTTCCCTTAGAAAATTTTGTATTAATACCATGTTGAGTACTCAGGAAAGTTTTTCATGATAGAAGCCTTTCTGGGTGCAAGTTATTAAGTGGTATGTTTCGTGATATGTTAAGGGAGCTGTTAGAGCTTCCCCAACGGTACTGAAGTTATGTGTAGACCTTTTTTGTAACTTGGGTTGTAAGTTAGCTATGTTACCAAGTCAACTATACGTAATTACAGGTCTGATGTCTTTGTTTCCTTTGTCTGTAGTCTTTCCTTTTGCCATTATATTATGAACTATTTCAGATTAATGTTCAAGTATCTGGTGATTCTTTTGATTGGTAGCGTTTACTGTTTCATTCATGCGCGAGTATTGGTGAGGGTATTGGTTAGTGATAGACTTCCTTCAGAGGCTGTGGAGAGTTTGGTCCTCTGTTCAAGGATCTTTATTTTGCAATCAGAGCTGAAAAATCCATTTCAGTCGTTAGGGCCTTAACAATTGGGACCAGTATGTGCACCAAATATTCTTGAAAGCCACTATTTGCTTTAAATGATACTGCACGGGAAGCAATCCTATTTATTCCTATTATTTGCATGAAAGTGTTGTACTTTTTTCTGAACATCCATGGATTCCAACCATTTTGCAACGACTTGTACCATTATGGATTATTGAAACATATTTCAAAGATCCATTTTTATTCATTTCCGAATATATGAAACAATATGCTAGAGAACATCTTTATGAAAGTTCATAAGATCTTATAATCTACTTAAAACCGTATAGTTGTTGATATCAGCTATGTATTATTTAAGGACTAATATTTCTTTTTAAATGCTTATTTATTTTGTCTACTCAAAAAGATATTTATTTATTTTGGGCGTTCCTCTTACCATTTTTGATAAAGAGGGCAAGGATCATTTAGAAACACAGTCTCAGGGGAAACTAGTATTCTGATGCTAATAGTTTGAAATCACTATTATGTGAATTTATATTGTGAAGAATATGAGTATTTTTGGTAGTAGTGGTGGTGGTGGTTATTATTGTATTTTTGCAGGTGCATGCATGTGCGTGTTTTCCTGTAGGCTCTTGGTTATTGCTAGTTCTAACTTCTAATAGTCATTTAGATTGAGTTTGGAGCGATGTGTTTAAAATACTAGAGAGAGAATTTATTTGTTCAAAATTTGTTTAATATTTACTAGAAAATGTGTCATCATGATTAGACAGATAATTTATGAACTCTATGTATTCCACTTATACCGATGTTAGTAGGTTCTTTTCGTTAAAAAAATTGTTAATTGCAAATGGTTGTATGTGATCTCTTGAAAAACCATGCAAAATCAGAGCCTGGAAATTCTTAAAGGAACATGACTTTGATTAAAAAAGGGCCGCGGCTTCAAGGACTAAAGGTTAAAAGCTTCTATTATTTTGATAGGTGTAGAGCCTAACAAGCTAGCAAAGCATTCTGAATTTAATAATTTACCGTGGGGAGTAAACCTCCAGAAGATGAATTTATCTACCGATAACAGGTGATAAGCAAAGGAAAAGGCTGGATGTGGACCATCTTTGATGCATAACCTTCAGGGATATCAGACTCTGGTTGTAAGATGGAAAGATGGAGGACTTCCGAAGAACTGTTTGAATCATAATGATTTGCCACTCAGGTTAAAGGATGTAGATCAACTTCAGATGGGTGAAAACGAAAGGAATCCAGGATTTGAGATGAAGCATTAGACTACTAAAGCATGGATATAGATGGGATATAGTGAGACAATTTGGCTAATGAATCCATTTAGACCCTGTTTGGACGCTCGAAGATGGGCTTTCAGTTATGCAAACATCAGTGGACAAGCAGCTCCCTGAGAAATTGCAAGAGCTCTGGCACAACAAACTTATTGATTATCCCAGAGAAATTGGACAGAGGACTATAGATTATTCTGAGCAATTCCATCTTAATTCCTTAATCTCCTCATCTTCTTGGAGTATTTTCTTCTTATCTTTACGCATGAGCATAGGGTATCACCGGGATAATTTGTTCTACCATCCGCACAAGCCCTTGATTTTAAAGAATAAGAGAGTGGTAGATGGAGCAGAAGCTAAACTAGTTCCAATTTTAAGAATGTAGAAAATAAACAAACTTTGAGGGTTGTCACTGGGGATGTGCAGGACAAGAAAGAGGTGAGAAGAAAGTTGAATTTTCTGTGTTTTAACCTGAAGAACCTTTTGTATTACAGAATAGTGGGTTTTATGTGATAAGCGCAAAGTTGGGCTACATCTTTATCCTCAAATGGGGATATCCATGCAATTAGAGCTTTCTTCTGGAAAATTGCTTAAGTTTCCGAATAAAAGTGTTATCCAAAGCCTCACGTCTCATCTTTTTCTGATGCGATCCCTCACAAAATAGCTTCTCCTGTTTCGGGTAAATGACACTAGGTTTCCAACGCAGCAACATAGCATGTCATAGTCAATACGGACATGACACACTCCAGGTTGGATAACACGTACCATGAACAAGGCACATTCCATGTGACGGTTAAAATTTGGAACAGGATATCCTTGATCGTTGAATTTTGCTCGAAAACCATCTCCTCACAATGCACTCCAATTAGCCCTCCGTTGCCACGTCTGATGAACCAGCGGGCTTTTACTAATGGATATCTTAAACCGAATATTGCGCTCGCAACATGATAGGATTGTTTACAGTAAAAGTGATCATTCGTTAGACAAACTCACACGTCGTTGCTTACGTTATACTCTGGGTCTCATGTTGTCACGTCCCGAACCCAACACCCGGATCGGATACATGATGGCCGCACACTCCTTAGAGCAAGCCCTAAAGAATATGCAAGGCCAAATTAAATCATTACAATCTTATCAACCATAATATTTAATTTCAACAGTAATTCATAAAACTTGCATAATTACAATTAACATTCCTTCAATCCTCTGATCAAGTATCAACGATACTCTATCTATGTATCCGCTCACTCACAAATCCATACCATAGCCAACCATGGACATCTTGTAACTCTGAGAAAAAAAGAAAGATAAAGGGGTGTGAGCTTTACAGCCCAGTAAGAATTCCATATCACACTGATATAGTAATATAGTCTGAAAATAAGGATAAGCAATAAAATATAAAATCTCATGTTCAATGTCCAGAATAATGCAAACATTCATAAATTTTCTGTCTTGTCAAAATATATGCATCATCATATGTTAACAGGTAAAATACTTTTGTTCAACAATTATCTCATGTCTTATCTTTCATTTCTCTTTTCATAATCACATGATTTTTAACCTTTTCTTTCTGGCTCTGGACTATCCAAGTCTATACCTCAGTCATCATCCGGATCGAATCCACTTAAAAAGTCTTTCAAGACTGTCCCAGGATGAGCTCCTGGCCGGCTGTCCCACGTACCAAAGCCCGTGAGAGGCTGTCCCAGGCATAAGCTCCTGGCGGGCTGTCCCAGGCATGAGCTCCTGGCCGGCTGATCCACCTGTAAGCCAGTGGGGGCTGTCCCAGGCATAAGCTCCTGGCGGGCTGTTCCAGGCATAAGCTCCTGGCCGGCTGTTCCACATGACAAGGCTAGTCCATACCATATATCTCTTTCTTTTCATTTAATCATTATGTGTTTATTTCATCAATCAATTCTGTCTTGCATTATGATCAATTCAGATATGTCATATCCATATAATCATGCCATCAATCTCTGATACATATATATTGACATAACATACTCATGCTCAAAATCAAATAACAGTATCTCAGGTATAATAAATTCATCGATTTCAAATCCGACGATGCAAAACCAACGATGCAAGACTAACAGCAAAATAGCATATACATAATAATGATCATGTACAGGGATTCTTACCTTTACCGGTGACTGATCCAAACACAGAAATCAATGTTCTTCTTTGATTTATGAATTTCTTTAACAAAATATTCCACTCGATATCATTTGCAGACAATCATCTCTTCGTAACCCTGATCAAATATAAAGATCATATATGGAGAAAATTACCGATAATCGATCCTAATAATACAGATCGAGGATCTCTCTTAGGATTAACCAAAATTAGGACTTATCTATGTATCTGGATCCTCCACTGATCCATAAGACTTCTAGAGAGAGAAAATTCATGAAGAGAGAGAAAAATCTAGAGAGAGAAAGTAGAGAGAGAAAGTGGAGAGAGAAATTTTCGTATTCTTCAGATGAGGCAATCATGGTCGGGATCATCAGAGGTCCTATCAGGGTGACTCAATATGAATCAAGTGTTACAATTTCAAATAGGATCGGCTGGGATCAGATCTATCGCACGAATTTCGAAGCAATCTCAAATCATCTTATTTTCATCTCAATTTTATCCTAGGGTCCGTGATGAAATCAGAGAGAGAGGAAGACTCTAGAGAGATAAAATCCACAAAAAGAGAGAAAGATCTAGAGAGAGAAAATAGAAAGAGAATCTAGAGAGAGAAACTAGAGAGAGAAAGTAGAGAGAGGAGAGAGGAAAGATTTTTCTCTCTTCTTCTTTTTATTTTATTTTTATTTTTATTTTTATTTTTCTCTTTCTCTTTTTCTTTTTTTTTTTTCTTTTTCCTTTTTCTTTTCTTTTTCTTTTTCTTTTTCCTTTTTCTTTTCTTTTCTTTTCTTCTTCTTCTTCCTTCTTCTTTTCTTCTTTTCTTCCCGCGGCCTCCCTTGGCTGAAACAGGGGAGGACCGTGAGGTCCCCCCTCGGTGGCTCGAGCTCCGGCAGCTTGGCCGGAGATCCGGCAACAGGTGGAGGCGGCGGTGGGCAATGGACGGCCGGTGGCAAGGTTCGACCGGCGAGAATCAAAAAGAGATCGAAAAATAGGAAATTTTTTTTTGTTCATGGATTTTTCGGCGAAGACGGTGGCCGACGGCAAGGCTTTGGGCCAGAGGAGAAAGGGAAGAGGGAGAGGAAGAAGGGGAGGGGCTTACCTTGCTCCAGCGGTTGAGAAGAGCTCCGGCGAACCCCTTTTCTTCCTGTTCAAAGAACTTGTAGAAAATCTTGGAAAAATCCCTCTAAACTCTTAATAATCTCTCAAAATCCCATGTTAAAGACCTAAAGGGAGGGGAAAGGGGTTTTATAGAGGAGGAATCCGGTTTTTACTCGGATTCCCCACTCCTTTTCACGGTGGGAAGAAGACTCTCAACGGGAGTCTTCTTCCTCCCGATTCCTCTGTTTTCCTCTTTTTTTTTTTTTATCTGGATTATTACATTCTCCCCTCCTTAAAATAATTTCGTCCTCGAAATTAGGTTATGTCGTTTGAGATATCTACTTCAAAATATACAATCTTCATGTCATTCTCAAGCTTACAATAATGTCTTTTATTTCTCATGATCTTGTTATAATAAAAATTATTTGAAATCTCAAACTCATCCCTTCTTATTGATTTCTCAATTTTTTGAAGAACTGTAACATTTTGGACTTGTATTAATATACCACCATTATTTATCTAATACATTTCACTCGAAATTCATAATTATCTCAGACTACCTTTGATAGAAAGTAAATAAAGAAAGGTCGAACATTGGACACTCTTCATGATTATCGATTTCTTTCTTCTCTTGACCTTCCAATAAATTTTATATATAGACTCTCATCTTAAGAAAAATCTCAATCTTCTATATCAGTTCGAGTAACAATATTAGATTTAAAAAAAAATATGAGATCTATGTCAGGACATTCTAAGTTTGAACTAATATCAGAACTATCAAGCTGTTAATAAACTTGAGATATCTAAGCTTTCTTGGCATTATCTACAATGAAGCAACCTACTAACAAAAATTATCCGATTATGATCAGATTAAAAAATTATTCTTTATTAACAACTAATGTATTCCATAATATCTTCAGAATCAAAGAATTAATATTTCTAATCAATTTAACCCACCATGCTTTTGCTGCGTACTTTGATCTTAATTTATCAAATTATATAATTATATCAAAGATAAAAATATCCTTATATGTTAGATCAATCCAAGATAGATCTAACTTTCAAATTTCATATAAGACTTAGGGCAAAATTTTAAGTTTCTTTATCTTTACTACCTTTGGGTATAGTATACAAAAATTAAATCTTGATCCACTTTCTATGTTTGAAAACATTGCATAAGTTTCATCACTCTTTCAAGAATCCGACATGTCTAGAATCGATTGGAGTTAACCTTAGATTTACCTTACAATCATCTAGATAATTTCTAAATCAATCTTCCTTTTTAAAAGAATTACTTCTAACTTGACAAACTAGAAGGACTCAAGCAACATCCTTAAGTAGAATCAACTTGATTATTTCTTGTAGAGCTCTCTTCATTACAACCCTTAATATTAATTGATAAATCCATAAAAATCTTGTCCCTTGTATAAGTCATTCAAAATTTAACACTAGCAAGATGTCTTAATTTAATTTAAAAATCGAACTTTTGACTTGAATGATTAATACACTTCACCATCTTCAATAATCACAAAAAAATCTAATCCAAAGATAGAATATGAATTATTAAAAAGATTTCATCATAACCTGTATATCATTCTCTGACACAATAAATTTTCTTCTTTAATTTAACAATAATATCAAAATACTTTTGAACCACTTAGAAGAGTAAGCTTTTGACTTGAAATTCAATGCAACTTGAAAGATCACGGAATCATATTCAGAATATGATATTTTGAGTAACCAAAGATTTCACCAAAATGTGTATCTCATATTCTCATAATAAAATTCAAGTATATTTATATATATATAGATATATTTTTTATCTAAGATTGAGTTTCATATATGACCTCTTATGGGTTCAGTGTTCAAAAATATTTCTCTCTCATATGATGTAATTTCTTCTTAGACCATACCCTAATTAACTCTCTTTGATAAGTCCAGAATTCATAATGCTTGGACAATTATCATCGAAATTAAAAAAAATATCATGATCTTCAATCATATAAGTTTTACATTCCAAAATCCTCTATATATTCAACATAACTTATCAATACCTCCCACTTTATTCCAAGGTCAACTCTTTTCATACTTAGGTCAACCTTACCAATTGAAATCTAAGATATAACTCGTCAATTCTATTATAGATATCATATGCCACTTATACATAAATTTTATCTTAATATCTATTGATTCAAAATTTAAATATTGAATCTTCTCTTTTATATCTATCATGTTCCTCACGATCATAACCTAAGTTCAGATATCACTAGAATTACAATTCTGAATAATTATAACCTTAAACTCAAATACCACTTAAATCATATTTTCTGATGATCATAACCTAAACTATAATATCATTCTATCATACCTTTAATAATCATAATCTTAAACTCTGATATTATCAATCATACTCTAGTGATTATAATCCCAAAGTTTTGATATCACTTATATGACAATCCCTAGTGACCTTAAACTTGGGTTCTAGTACTGTTCTGTCATATCCTAATCACTTGTATCATTGTCTCCGAATAAACGTAACCTAAGCTCTAAGCTCAAATGCCACTCTGTCACATCCTACTGATCTTACATAAAGTTTTAATATCTCTTCATAATCTCTAGTGATCTTAAACCTAATTCTGATATTATTCTATCTCATCCTAATCATTTATATCGTAATTTCCAATGATCATAACCTAAGCTCTAATATCACTCTATAATATTCTAATCACTTATATCATAATCCCTAATGATCATAACCTATGCTCTGATACCATTCTGTCACGCCCCAACCCAACACCCGGGTCGGATACGTGATGGCCGCACACTCCTTAGAGCAAGCCCTAAAGAATATGCAAGGCCAAATTAAATCATTACAATCTTATCAACCATAATATTTAATTTCAACAGTAATTCATAAAACTTGCATAATTACAATTAACATTCCTTCAATCCTCTGATCAAGTATCAACGATACTCTATCTATATATCCGCTCACTCACAAATCCATACCATAGCCAACCATGGACATCTTGTAACTCTGAGAAGAAAAGAAAGATAAAGGGGTGTGAGCTTTACAGCCCAGTAAGAATTCCCATATCACACTGATATAGTAATATAGTCTGAAAATAAGGATAAGCAATAAAATATAAAATCTCATGTTCAATGTCCAGAATAATGCAAACATTCATAAATTTTCTGTCTTGTCAAAATATATGCATCATCATATGTTAACAGGTAAAATACTTTTGTTCAACAATTATCTCATGTCTTATCTTTCATTTCTCTTTTCATAATCACATGATTTTTAACCTTTTCTTTCTGGCTCTGGACTATCCAAGTCTATACCTCAGTCATCATCCGGATCGAATCCACTTAAAAAGTCTTTCAAGACTGTCCCAGGATGAGCTCCTGGCCGGCTGTCCCACGTACCAAAGCCCGTGAGAGCTGTCCCAGGTATAAGCTCCTGCGGGCTGTCCCAGGCATGAGCTCCTGGCCGGCTGATCCACCTGTAAGCCAGTGGGGGCTGTCCCAGGCATAAGCTCCTGCGGGCTGTCCCAGGCATAAGCTCCTGGCCGCTGTTCCACATGACAAGGCTAGTCCATACCATATATCTCTTTCTTTTCATTTAATCATTATGTGTTGATTTCATCAATCAATTCTGTCTTGCATTATGATCAATTCAGATATGTCATATCCATATGATCATGCCATCAATCTCTGATACATATATATTGACATAACATACTCATGCTCAAAATCAAATAACAGTATCTCAGGTATAATAAATTCATCGATTTCAAATCCGACGATGCAAAACCAACGATGCAAGACTAACAGCAAAATAGCATATACATAATAATGATCATGTACAGGGATTCTTACCTTTACCGGTGACTGATCCAAACACAGAAATCAATGTTCTTCTTTGATTTATGAATTTCTTTAACAAAATATTCCACTCGATATCATTTGCAGACAATCATCTCTTCGTAACCCTGATCAAATATAAAGATCATATATGGAGAAAATTACCGATAATCGATCCTAATAATACAGATCGAGGATCTCTCTTAGGATTAACCAAAATTAGGACTTATCTATGTATCTGGATCCTCCACTGATCCATAAGACTTCTAGAGAGAGAAAATTCATGAAGAGAGAGAAAATCTAGAGAGAGAAAGTAGAGAGAGAAAGTGGAGAGAGAAATTTTCGTATCCTTCAGATGAGGCAATCATGGTCGGGATCATCAGAGGTCCTATCAGGGTGACTCAATATGAATCAAGTGTTACAATTTCAAATAGGATCGGCTGGGATCAGATCTATCGCACGAATTTCGGAGCAATCTCAAATCATCTTATTTTCATCTCAATTTTATCCTAGGTCCGTGATGAAATCAGAGAGAGAGGAAGACTCTAGAGAGATAAAATCCATAAAAAGAGAGAAAGATCTAGAGAGAGAAAATAGAAAGAGAATCTAGAGAGAGAAACTAGAGAGAGAGAGGAGAGAGGAAAGATTTTTCTCTCTTCTTCTTCTTTTTATTTTATTTTTATTTTTATTTTTATTTTTCTCTTTCTCTTTTTCTTTTTTTTTTTTTCTTTTTCCTTTTTCTTTTCTTTTTCTTTTTCTTTTTCCTTTTTCTTTTCTTTTCTTTTCTTCTTCTTCTTCCTTCTTCTTTTCTTCTTTTCTTCCTGCGGCCTCCCTTGGCTGAAACAGGGGAGGACCGTGAGGTCCCCCCCTCGGTGGCTCGAGCTCCGGCAGCTTGGCCGGAGATCCGCAACAGGTGGAGGCGGCGGTGGGCAATGGACGGCCGGTGGCAAGGTTCGGCCGGCGAGAATCAAAAAGAGATCGGAAAACAGGGAATTTTTTTTTTGTTCATGGATTTTCCGGCGAAGACGGTGGCCGGCGGCAAGGCTTTGGGCCAGAGGAGAAAGGGAAGAGGGAGAGGAAGAAGGGGAGGGGCTTACCTTGCTCCAGCGGTTGAGAAGAGCTTCGACGAACCCCTTTTCTTCCTGTTCAAAGAACTTGTAGAAAATCTTGGAAAAATCCCTCTAAACTCTTAATAATCTCTCAAAATCCCATGTTAAAGACCTAAAGGGAGGGAAAGGGGTTTTATAGAGGAGGAATCGGTTTTTACTCGGATTCCCCACTCCTTTTCACGGTGGAAGAAACTCTCAACGGGAGTCTTCTTCCTCCCGATTCCTCTGTTTTCCTTTTTTTTTTTTTTTTTTTATCTGGTTATTACACATGTACTTCAGTTTTAGTGCATGGACTGGCTCACCCAACAAAACAAATAGTAAACGTTGCACGCGCACAGGCAGATAACATCTCTTCACATCTAATTTAATTTACTATTTTCATGAATGATCATGGACTCATTAAAGTCACTGAGTATCGGATACCGGTACTTGATTCAAATTCTGCCTTCATTTAATTTTGGCTATAGATGAATTGAGTAGGGCTTGCTGTCATGATCCTTACATGACTGCTATTTGACTAGTCAAAAGATATTATTTGAATTTTTTGATCATGTATAAATATCTACTAGTTGATGTGGGACTAAATATATGCCCACATTGATGGTTAATCACTTCTTTTCCTCTCTAAACAAAATTCCACCGAGTGAAGTCTATCCTTCTCACTTTATCCAAAACTGCTACTTGTTCTAGTAGCTGTACCGTTCATAGATGAAGCCAGCTTAATGCCACGCTATCTCTACTCGTGAACACCCCTCACCCAAGCCTGCCAAGGGCCAACCATACCATAGAGTATTTACTGTGAGGTTTATGTTGTCTGGTGAGGCGTGCTGCCATGGCCTTATGCTGCCATAAGATGATCGAACAAGATAGCTGTCAGGATATCATACTTTATTCCTCAATTTTTGTTCGAAGTCTTACTCCCCGCCTGTTTGCATGCACATGCCCATACCTCTTTCTGTCACCATTATCTGTATCTGAACATAATAAGGTATCATCTGTCTTTCCCGGCAGCAATAGTCGATGGTCGAAACACCAAAGTATAGTTCTTAACTTGGAATACGAATAAAATTAACAATCAGTAGGAGGATTTGAGAGCATAATAGTCTTTAGATTGTCTTAATCGATCTTAATATTATAAAGCAAACTTGTACAACAAAAAGCAGCGAAAGAAGGAATAAATATTAATGGAAAATAGGAAAGATCAAACAAAGAGACCTAGATATGATAAATCATCCATATCAGTGGATATCAGCAATAATTGAGTTTATCTTGAACTGAAGTGTGAACAAGTAATTTGAGATAATTCACCTAAAAGTAAATTGAAAAATACGCTTGGTCGCATATATTATTGCTAGAATCTCTTTTCGGGTAAGAACACTGTGTTTTTATATACTCAAAAAGCAGTGTTGTTGCGTGAAGCATTGTCCACCTTTAGTTTTCATACTGCTTCCCAATTCCCAGCCTGGCAACTATGTTGGCATATCATATCTATAGTGTCCCTATTTGGGATTAGGGATAACTTGCCAAGTGAGCAAACTAAATATGGACCATGTGAAAAATCTATCACAATTCATGGATGAATCTAAAACAAATGGAAATAATATGTAAAACTAACAGGATATCCAATTATTGAATATATACAGGTAGAAGCATATGAAATAAAAACATGGAGCAGATAGAGACCACAAAACACGACAATAATTGGAAACAACTCAACTCAACTCAACTAAACCTTAATTCCAAACTAGTTGCGGTTGGCTACATGAATTCTTTTCCTCCATTCCACTCTGCTTAAGACCAAAAGCAATAATCTATTTGTAAATAATTTATGTAAAATCAGGAAGAATTTAATGGTTCGGAAATAAACACATTATTCTTAGAGGATTTAAGAGGATCATTTCATATAAAAAATTTGCAACATAAAACTTAGAATATACATATTGCTTTTTTTCTAACAGGTTGGGACCATAGGATTCAAACTATTTTAGGTACAATATATTAACTCACTAGGTATTTCTTTTCTTTTCTTTTTTTTTTTTTTGATGGAAAGGGAAGAAAAAGCTTTGCCACTCAAAATTCATTAGAACTCACTAGGTATTTCTACTGTAAGCATAGATAGGTTTTCTATTCCCCTTCAACCAAGACCATCAGTTCCACCAGCCACCTAGTTACCGTAACATATTAGGGGGAATCAAGTGCAGACTGTTATAAACTAGTGCAGATCATGGAAACATCATTTAATCCCTATTGTTAACCTATAATCCCAGCCCTTATTATAATGAACACCCCTAAACCTATGGAGAACAACACTAAGACAATCATACATTCGACATGCTCCAGTTTTGCAATTGATCATATAATATGCCAATATTAGAGCAGCTCTTAGGTGCACATGTGCCCAACTTAAGTTTGTCTCTACCACTAAACGGGAATGTAATGATGACACTAATAGTTGCCTAATGACTTAGTAGATGATTTATTGGTATTCTATGTGTCCATAGTCCACACCAAAGTCTACAATTTGTTAGGTGTGGCTCACCAGTCTCCATCATGACAATGGATGCATGCCCTACATCTGTCTTCTGATGGGTGTCCAGTGCTGACATTGGCTGCTGTGATGTTAACTCTGCAGTAGAGCTTTCAATTTGCAAATGCTTGGTGGGGGAAAAAAATGCTAGACTGAAAAGCCTTGGAAATAAATACAAAAAGATTATGATTTTGGAAAGAAACATCACATGCCAATGGTCCCAACCTGTTAGACTGCAATATTTCCTTCCCAAAGAAGAAAAAGATTTTGAGAAAAGTTTTGAGGTTAAGTGTGAAGATAGAACTTGCTGACCTTGGATGTGTCCCAAGATATATTATGGTTTTCTGAAAAATAAAGATATTCTGGTGTGAGACCAATTGCTGGTGTTCCTGACAATCCAAATTAATATTTGGATGGCAACCTGGCTACTGGGTTTATAACTCCTCTAAGTATGCCAACCAGATCTTTGTGATCCAGGAAATTGAGTTAACTTTCAATTTTTTGTTTGCTTTTATTTCTTCCTCCTCTTCATTTGCAATGTTCTCTCTTTATCTTGTTTCAGGTGTGCATATGTTGTGCAAATAAATTTATGTTTTCTAGGATACTAGTAAATGATGCCACCATAAATATTGGTAATAGAATTTGTTAGGAAGTCAAGTGAGAAGTGAGATTCAACTAACTTAGCTTGATTCAACTGGATCTTAAAATGATAAGTAATCAACCACTCAAATAGTGGCCATGCATTTCCTACAAAATGCCATAATCAAGTTTTTTATGAATTGGGCCTTGTGTGCAGGGATTCCATGTTTGAATATTGAGTAGTGCATCCCAAAAATTCGAAGTTGAGCAAGTATAATATTGTGGATTCTCCCTCTCTCTAAGAATAATAACAATATTGGCTTTAAGTAATTGGTATGCCGATCTTTGGCATTATTAAACCTATAAAAGAAGCCTGTATAGAGCTGATAGAACCATAAATTAAAATATAGGTTCTTCTAGATGATACGTGAGACAAATATGTCTCATGATCATATAAACTATGTTGGCATTATCAAACCTATAAAAGAAGCATGTGATAGAGTTAATAGAGACAAAAAAATAATAGTTTCTTTTAGATGATATGTGAGACAAATGTGGCTTGATCACATAAACTGTGTTCCACTGACTGAAAACTAATGCAGAGATAGCATAGAATAAAAAAAACTGTTGAGCTGGAGGGATTTACACCTGTGACCTCCAACAAACCCAAGCTTTAATACCATGCTAGGTAATCAATTAATCCCAAAAGCTTAAGCTGATAGGGAAAAGATCAATAATATATATCATGCTTAATAATAGTGAATCAATTAGATAATTTTTTTTAAAAAAATATTTTAGATATACATTAATTCATGGCATCAATTTATATTCAATATAAATGTCACAACTCAAAACCTCATCCAAAAAGTTAACCGGAAGATACTATTTGGATTTCTTAACTATGCATAGGTTCTTAAGGTCTATTTAGTGCATAGCTAATATGTCTATATAATCCTCACATACTCCCTTAATTTGAATCCAAATATCCTTTCTAGGTTTAGGATGCAAATGCAGTTAAATGTAATCACAAGCATGATGATCAGCCCACGGTCAGCTCTAATGGATCAATACTATAATATTCCTTGGTTCCAGGATCTCATCCAAAAAAAAATTAATTGAAAGATATTATTTAGATTTTTTAACCTTATATAAGTACAATAAATTTATCATACCGATGTGGAACTAAATACATATTTGTATAGATTTTCACAATAAGTGCATTAGATAAGTAAAAATAGCAACAAATATATTTCTACTCATAGAAATATGGATTTCCTCTTTTTGAGCTGCTTTGTATTCCGGTAATGCAATAGATTAAGAGGTGCAATATACACAATAGTGAGTCCCTAACAACCATTGGATTATTGTCCTGAAAAGATTTGAAATGATATTATGACCACAACTTTCAATTTTCAAAAAAAATGCACCCAACCTTTTATTGGATAAGAAAATACTAAGAAAACAAAAATGCATCGTAAAAAACACTCTACAATACAATGCTGAATGACTATCATCAGAAAATAGATAGCTATTATAAAAGATAGCTTTATGTGTCATATATGGCATGTCACTGTTGATAGCCATCCATCTCTTCATAGCGATCATTAAATATGATATAATACTTTATAGTGCAATTATAAAAAGACACGCACTTCTCTTCTTCTTCTAGCCTTCCACAAACCATTGAGGATCCCGGGTCTATTATAAAACCTTTACTTGTACATCTTTTTTTCTCCTTTTGGGGTCATAACTCTATACAATTAACACAGAAACCTTTATTTGCCTTCTACCAAATACACAAACTCTTTAGCGTGAATTACGAGTTCACCGGTCACTCAAATTTTAGACGGGATTTCACGTCTTTTATCCTTGAGGTCATCCCACGTTGGCAGGAAAACATCAAGCCTTGCTCATAGTTTGGTTATACATAGTTTTCAAATTAGAGTGGCAGCTGAAAGAAGACATGCTGGATTTAGGCTGTGCACCGTGGTATCCATCAACATCTCTAACCTTTGTTATAAATGCCATTAAATGGATGCAGAGGGTCTCTCGTACCCTTCGCCAAGGCCATGGATCCCTGTACTTGCCTGTGAACCAGTCCAAACTGCTACTGTCTATTCCGGGATCATGGGAGGAGAGGACTATCTAGAGTGCTAGGTGTCTTTATATAATTAATTGATTTTTTTTTTTGTAGACCAAGAGAGTTGCATGGGCAAAATTAGAGTTAGTTGACAACTAAAACAAATAACCATCTTATGCTAGCCAACCACATTGTGCCATTAGTGTGGTGAATTAAAACTTTATTAATTTATTAATTCCAAGTGTTATGATCTTATTTAAAAAAATTCATCAGAAAATATTATTTAGATTTCATGATTCGTATAATCAACTAAAATCTACTCAGTATATAACTAATTTATAACTAAATACATACTTGCACGGATTTTCATATAGTCTCTCTTTTAAGCTCTGGCATCCCGTTAAGCTAATGGGTAAAATCTATTCAAATCTAATCAAGTATCACAATCGGCCCATGATCAGTCCCAATGGGCCTGTATTGCAGCATTTCCTAATCTATATAGGTCATGAGCCGGATCCACTCTAATACTATTTGTCACAATCTAGAAACTCATCCAATAGATTAACTGAAAAATATTATTTAGATTTTTTGACTCTATATACATATCCAAGATCTATTTAGTACACAGCTGATGTAGAATTAAATATATACTTGCATGGATCCTCACACTTAAAACTAGCTTAGTAGAAGAAATATTAGATGGTCCGCCATCAAGGCTTAGTGAAGCAAATCGCATCCATCATCACTGCAACAAAAGAAAGCACCAAGTCTTGCTTGCTTGGACCAAGTAGGTGATATTTTTATTTTGCAGTCTCAGTCAAAGGGAGAGGAATCTGAGATGGTCTACCCAAATTACCAGCCTATCCATGAGCAAGTATTGCTTGGTAGTTGGCTGCTTGGTTCCTTACTTCCTCTCGCCAACTACAAGCCTCATATGGCAGAACATGCAGGACTGCAGGCTTGCCTTCCCAGCAATCACATCCCACATGCCTTTCCTAGAATCCAGTCATGGGGCTCTTTCCACCTTGATAGGGATTGAAGACACTTTGAGGAACAAAGATGGCAACCTTAGTTGCTCGGAAAGACATGGCTGGTAGGTCGAATCATTACTCGTAACCATCGATCATTTCGATCCTTTTGCAGAGACTGTTCTTCATCAAGATATCACTCTCCTTTTTCCTTGATGTGAAGACCTTACCAAATTCTCTTGGTAAGTAAACCCCTAGCTTTCTGAGGGAAGACAAGGCAGGGAAATTAAGATGGAAATTTTTGCTCGCAGTTGACTAATACTTTTGTTATCTTCATATTCAATCACTGTGGCCTAATCACTTTAATGAAGATATTTAATGTTAACCAGCTTTTTTTTTTTTTTTTACTAGCTCTCTTGCTTCTTTGTCACGAGTTTTAGGAAATCCTCCATCTAAATACTGCTATCGTATGCCGGAGCTTTGATCTTTGTCAAGCAATGACCAGTTCCATTTCCTCACTCTCTTAATTGTGACCAGTTCGGGCTTGAAGTAGTTACTTGAGTCAGAGTTGCTTACATTACTCTTACTGCATGTATAATAAGTGGTCATAAAGTATTAATCATTGACAAAACTATGATACTCAGGTTTACTGTTGCGTATGAAATTATATAGACAAGTTCCCATAATCAACTGCTTAAACTTTCTCATGCATTAAGACTTATTTTCTTTTTTTTTTTTTTTTGTTTTAATGGGGGGTGGGGGGAGTTGGCAGTTGGGGGTGCATTTTTAGAACATACGTGCTGTTCAATGTCCTTTAGCTCTTTTGCTTGTTCTCTAATAAAATGTAGAAAGCTGCCTCCATTTGACCGTATGTTCATACAGGGTTTGAAAGGAGAAACAATTAGAATGACTGCAGGAAAACTTGTCATATATTATAATAAAAACATATACAAAAGAAATTAATGCTAACAATACAAGAAAGCAACCAACTAAGTTGAAGAGAAATTCTGGATAGACTCGACATTTCCAAAATTCTAGCTAACATACAAAGAGAGACAGGCACAGCCATATAAACTCAAGTTATGAGAAGAAAGAAGTCGGAAGGCACCCATGCTCCAAATGAAATTGCAATTTAATTATCTTCTCATGGATCAGAGGAACCTCGCTTGAAGGAAAATAGAAGGACTAAAACAAACAGCAGTTCATCAAGGGGCTTCTTCCTCATCAGATGTAGAAAATCCATGAAAGTGCAATGCGATATTCATATTGAAATGACCAATGTCAAAGTTTCATAGCCACTGAAAGAAGGAAAAAAAAAAAAAAAAAGGAGCCCATGGTTCATGTCTACCAAACTCCTTAAGCTACATCACCTTGCCAATTGCGAACTGACGAGAGAGAAAAATCTGAAAGACTAACACAAGAAAAGATAGTCATAACAATATTCTACCATCTAAATCCATCTCTAGAATCGGCATTGGGCATCGGCAAACCATGATAAAGTCAGAGAAAAGCAAGAGAGGGAGTGGAATCAGCGGTCATTCAAGCTGGAGAGGGGGGCTCTTCTTAGCCAAGTTATGCTTGTTGTTGTGCATCCACACCTTGAGGACCCTCCTCTTAACCCCAATCTCCTGGCAGAACTGCTGCACCACACTCTCCTCCTGCTTCTGGAGCCTCCACCCCACCTTCTCAGCAAAGCTCAGCATCTTCTCCTTCTGCTCCGGTGTGAACTTGGTCCTGAACCTCTTCTTCACCATGGGAGGCCTCACCATGGCCCCACCACCGACCCCTTCCATCTCATCAGACTCAGAGGTCTGCAGGGCGCCCAGGGGCATGATCATGTGGTGTGGTGATGGCCTTGGAATGAGGCTGTTGCCAGCAGGAGCATAGCCAAATGCCTCTGGCCCTGAGATCAGGAGTCCCTTCTGGCCCAACATCTTCCTTCCCTTGAGGTGGTGGAAGCAGTCACAGGAGGAGGACTCCCCTTCTACATCTTTCCTGTGGAAGTTCCTGTGGCAGTTGCAGGCAGAACACTTCAAGGCCTCCAGTGTGCCCTCCTCACCACTTGGCATGAACTCACCACAGCCATCAGTGGCAGTGCCACCAATGGAGGCTGCATGGTTCTTGAGGCACTCCCTGTACCTCACCACCACTCCTTTCTTGGTGCTGTAGGGGATGGCAGGGTGGTGCTGGTGTTCCTCTGATGTGGCTGTGGACAAGGGAGGAGGAGGGGGGGTCCATTGGGAGGGTGGTGGTGGTGGAGGGGAGGGGTATCATGGATGATGGTGTGGCCATGGTCTGACCATGGCCTCCAACATATGTGCTGGTTATTGGGATTGGGATCTCTCCTTCATGGCCAGAAAGATCCATTCTTTCTTACTCACCCTCTCTCTCTCTTTGCTAATTCTTTTTTTTTTTTACTGCTCTTTTTTGGCCTGGACACCAAAAGGAAAAGGTCAAGGACAGAGAGAGAATTAGACCACTCAAATGAGAAAAATATCAGCTGTGGCTAAGGTCTGAGGTTCTTGGGACTCTAAATAAACTAATAATGAACCCACTTGCCCATTTTCTTCTGTTTTGGCAGAAAGACACTGGAAAATTGGAAGCTCTGAGATTCTAGAGAACCTTATCTAGATACTCTTCAAACTATTCCCAACCTTAAAAACCTAACAGAAGAGGAAGATAGATACATGAGCCTTGCAAACAGAATGGGAAACAGATAGAAGAAGAGCACTGGCTTGTGCTTGCAAGAACTCTATGCAAGTGGAAGAATAAGAAAGGCACTATGGAATTGGAATGAGAATGGAAAGTCTTTGTTGATTGTAGACCAGTTCTTTCCCTTTTTCCTTGGAGGGTTTACCAAGATCCAGAGTCTAAGACCCAAAGACACCTAACCTAAGAAGTCTCTTGTGCGGGTGCTGGGGGGTAAATTTTTTTCCAGTCATGAGGAAAACAACAACAACTTGAACAGTGCCTAAGGACTTGGTCTTCCAATGCTCATTTCATTGTCTCAAAGTACAACATAAGAACAGAAGCAGAACAGCTCCATGTGATGGTTGGAGTCATGCAACGATGCAGAATGTTGAAGAACCTAAGACAAAACGTACCCACCTTCCCCCCCCACCCCAACAACACACACACACACACTCTCTCTCTCTTATACTCCAGAGAGAAAAACTAACCGAGTATGGAGATTACCAGAAGGAAACCATGGTATTCCACCTGTGACTTGGAGGTGATGTGCAATGAATTCTCCAATACTGAATTCCCTGGCAAGATGAAGGTATGGGAAGAACTTAAGAGTGGGAGGCAGGGGAATAAACAAAGAAAATCACCATGGGATGGAAGAAGTGAGAGAGAGAGAGAGAGGAAATGAAGGTGTTTTGGTTGAAGGGTTGTGGTTGGGGGACACTAAACAAGAGGCTTATAGCAGTAGTGAGAGAGCACAAAGGTTGGAACAAAATAGAAAGAGAAAAAGGAGAATTTTTACAGGACAAAAGAGGAGGCCAGAGAGAGTTTTAGGGGGTTGTGATAAAAATAAAAGTGTGGGGTGTTTGCTTTGCTTGCACTATCAGGAATCAAGCTTACGCCATAGATGTGGGGAGAGAGAGAGAGAGAGAGAGAGGACTGTAGTGTCAGAGGGGGATGCAGAGGGGGGGGGGAAGAGAGAGAGAGAGAGAGAGAGAGAGAGGGAGACACAGAGCTATAGTTCCCCCACATGAATTTGAAAAGAGAAATTAAACTCAACTACCAAAATACCCTCTCAAGAAATTAAATGACCAAGCCTTTTTGTTATTCTTGAGTGGACCAAAATGCCCACTGTCAAAATAACCAAAAACCCCTCATAAGCTACAAGTTTTCCTTCTATTCCTCAAGAGCTCTGGCCTTTACACAGTTTGGCCAGGACAGTGGGACAGCGTTGGTGAAGATGATCATGGGATAGAATTAAATGCTGTGGTGTTGGATCATATTCCACTCATGAAGAAATTAAATACAAGATTTTTCATTTTTTTTGTTACTTATAAAGAGATTAAATATAAGTTTTCTAATTCTTTTTTGTTAATACTAAAATGACTGTAATGTCCTTAGATTAATTCAGTGCATCATTGCATGGTGAACCATTCTCCTTAGGAGATGAAGATTAGTGCACCTCACAAGTCACAAGTTGATGGTGGTGGGGTGAAGTTTCAAATACGCAATGAGTTGATGGAAGATAGAAGAAAGTCTCCAAGGGAATTCACTAGTGCTTTCCATTTCAGACATCAGTTCTGTTCCAAGATTTTTTTTAAAACTTTGGTCAGCACATCCCAAGAGTAAAGACCGCAAAGAATTATTCCATACGTGTGTCATAGGACTTAAGTCATTTCAGATTATGTCAAACATCTTATGATTGGTTGGATGGCTTATTTTTAACCATGCACGAGATTAGGATAGACAGCAATTGGTTTCTTGTGTCCTACTTTTAATTTCTTGGGACCCTACCAAATAAAAAGAAGATTGAACAAAAACATGAGTATGTAATCATGTTCAACTCTTCATCTTTGAAAGATGAGACAGGGATAGCCAAGGACAGCAATAAGACATACTAAATGCACATAAGATGGTCTGGACCTGCATTATTCTTTCAGCTTTATATCATCCAAATGTCTCCTAGGTTGGAAAGAATGTTCTCCATCATAATATATCTTGTTCTTTAGAACAAGATACGTGGAGATCCTGGAATATGTTTTAAGAAAGAAGAGGACATGAAAACTTTTACAAGGAATTTCGGCATAGAACAATGTTGTTTCATCAATCCCTATTTTTGCATTTACTTTTTAAAAATTAGTCTCTTTTCCTTTTTGTTTCATATCTTTTACATCGATATCACTTTATTCTTCACTATCTGCTTCTTTATTCTACTTAGCCTTGTTCAAAGATCCTTCTCCTTTTTGTGAACTATAAGAAGCTTAATTAATTTTAGAAGCCTTTATTCAAAAAATTATTTCAAAAATCATCGGAATAGGTTTCTTCCTTCCTTCCTTCTTCTTCTTTCTTTTCTTTTTTTTTTTTTTTTTTAATATCAACTCAACTAATGGATGGAATAGTTAATATGTTTTCGAACTGGCCAGATCTTTAAACAACTTTGAAAAGAGAACTGTTATTGCTTTTCTTCAACTTAAGAATATGGCAAGCGCTACACCCTAACAAATGCTTACCTTTGATCAGTCTTTCTCATAGAAATGTTAGTACAAAGCTATTCTATTTTTCCTAATATAAAATTAATTCAACCACAGAGTTACATAAAGATCTTAGTTATATTGGTTCTAACTTTCTAATCAATTGTCTAACAAAGGTAAAAGAATTTGGACCAGCGCTGAACAATTTTGAAAAACGATGACATGCCAATGCATGAGACAAATACTTATGGGCCACATCTCCAAGGGATCAAATTCCTGATGTCTCCTTTTGATCTTTAACAAAAACAACAACAACAACTGAAGTTATTGATTCTGAGCTATTCTATGATTCTATCACTTTGCAGCTTCTAGGATCAAGGCAAAGTTTTCCTGACCATTCAATAATTCACAAGCTTTTGTGGCTTTACATATTAAATGCCATTAAAAAAAGTGTGCTTCTTGTGTGTGTACAGAGAGAGAGATTAGGATAGGAAAGCATGTGGTGGGGAATTAATTTGGAAGGACTGACTGCAAGAGGGAAGAGGGGCAGTTGTGCCAGCAAATTTAATGGGATTTTGATGACACAGTAGTGATCACACACGTCAAAGGCTCCCAGCCCAATTCAGATTTCTTAGCTGAACACATCATCCCATCCCAATCAGTGACAGATGGAGAGTCCAACCCAAGGCTGAACTGTACTCTTATCTCATCTCCTTTTATGGGGTGTGAGACAACCTTATCACTTCCCTCCCCACTGTTCAACCACACATCCCAATAAAAACATAAGCCTCCCTCTCTAACCCCTAATCCCCTTCCCTTTCCATTCCCTTCCTTTTCATTAGCTTCTTCCCCCTGTTAATTCCAACGGTTGCTTTTGAAGTTTTAAAAATTTAGTGGGCAATTTGCAAATTTCTATGGAATATTGGTATGAGATGTAACTTTGCTTAAGGTGAAAAGATAGGAAAAGTAGGAGTTCTGTGTAAAATATCTCTTATTTTTTTAATTTCATCGATCTTCAAAGGCATGCCAAATTTCTTTTAGACCTTCTAACACTGTTCGAAAATAATATGATAAATATGAGGGGAAAAAAAATATTATCTCTTGGTGATTCACACCTAGTAGCTCGCAAACATTCTATAAGTCTCAAAAGAAAATCCATATAAGGAATTAATTAAAAAATGTTCTTTGCTATAATACCCTAAGCAATTTTTATGCATTAGAAAATAGTCAATTAGCCAAATCCGGAAAGAAGGGCTAATGAATTGCTCTCATTTCACGTATAAATGAACAAATGTAGATTTTGCATGATACACTTCACATAGAACATAACTCTTGTGAGTCATGAGTTCTCAAATTGCATGTGGACCGAGAGCATCACAATTCATGAGGGTTACTGGATGTGAGGTAATCTATGTCATGTACCCCACTAAGTTGAGAATTCGTACACAATCTAAAACCTAGATTGGCCTCGATCAAGTCTAAAAATGTTGCTTGAGCTTGATTTGTTTTCTAATCAATGAGGTTGGCTGTTCCAGCCACTTAATAAATCAAAGCCCTAGGCCATTCAAAAAAATAAAAAGAAAAAAGAAACCAAAGCCCTAGATGTTCGTGGAATGATAAGAAGCTTGGCTGATTTGTAGGCAGATATCCAGCAGTGTTCAGGTGTACCATCCATGGATGGACCACAGTCAGATGCTCCTGCCAGTGTTGCTGATCCTTTAATGATCATGAAGGAAAGGTGGGAGATAATATAATGCTCCACATTAGGACCATTAGGTTGATGTGGTCACTGGGCATTAGATACCCGGGACCGCTACATGGCAATACAGCCGCGGACGCAAGAATTTTATACACCTTAGGAGATATTTATCGAACCGTCCATTTGTGTGATTGTGTCCGTCTATGTCTTCCACCACTCAATTTGAGGATGGGGCTAAAGAAATCCTGTGCAATTAAAACATTATGAAATGGGGATGTAATTCCACTTACGTGCCAATACCCGTAAAAAAAAAAAAAAAAAAAAAATTATTGAAGTATCCAGATCTAAGTTAATTATCTTCCAATTTGACCAATAATCCGGTATCTGACGAAGTTATTAGAGACATTCACCAAGAGATTTGTTACCCTTGCACAGGGTAGCAGTCCGAATAATTTTCAAGAAGTCGAGTTAATCAAGAAATTTCAACCATGCAAATTGTTTTTTCTAAGTGAATCCTTCATGACTTATTTATAGAACTTATGAACTATGATATGATTATGCTACAATCATGTTGCTACTGATGGTGATGACTTTGCTATTGTTTATTGTTCTAGTCCTCTCAAGCTTGGTTTACATGAATATATATATATATATAGTCATACAAATTTCTTACATTCATCTTCATTTTATTAATGTTTTAGTTGTTCAAATTATATGCGAACTCTCCCCATTTCCTCACCAAACTTGTGACTACAATCAAGGCATCATACTCTTTGAGGGCAATAGCCACTTTGTCTTAAATGAGCTTGTTCCTTTTCCAGAAAATTCTAGCACAAGGTAGGATTGGCCGTGTCCAATAGATGTATGGCTTGCTGCAAACCTTTCATCTCTTCTTAAATGGGGCTATAGAAATATCTTGGAAGTATTAGAAAGATTTGAAAGATGTGCAAATAGGCAAAAGGATGGCCAGGTCGACAGTAGATTAAGAGTTTTCACAGAAATTTCTTTGCGTCCTTTGGACTATAATGTTGTGTAGTAGTAAATTACTGGACATCATTTTGGGGTATTTGTGCATTGTCTAGGTTTGATTGTCATGTTATGTTTTGGATTGATTGACCAGCAATTTTATTGCTTACTCTCGATTTCGATAGCTATTTTATTTTTAGACCTTAACAAATCTATTTAGCATGTATAAAACAAGGAAAAAAAGTGTTTACACAAGGCATACATCTGTGTAAAAGCAAGCCACAACAAAATATCAGTACCAATTGTTTTAGTAGAAGTAACTATAAAATGATAGTTAAACCACAGGCTGAGAATTATTATGCCTTGGCTTTTAGCACAAGGAAATCAAAGGAAGGCTACAAAATGACCTTGGTCTCCTAGTATCATAATGATGCATGGACTGTTTAAATGTCCCATGCTACAATTTGCCAAAGAGCTTTGTCCTTTCTAGGAGTGATCGAGCATTCCACCTATAATGAGCTAAATTTAAAGTATCTTTCTCAATACATTAGAAGTTATATTAATTTAAGTATGTGAACAAGGCAGGGACTGAGGTTGCTTGGAAGGAAGGAAAGAGACAGCAGTGAGGATTAAGAACCCTTTCCCTTTCTCTTTAAGACTCACTAAGCAATTTTCTAATGTGATTTGGAGTTGTTTCGAGGCTAAAGGGATGTGCATGCGAAGTTAAACAAAGATTAATCCCTCCTTTGGGATTGCTTTTGGATGGCTTAGGATTACGGTTTGTAGACCCTTATAAAAATCCCGTTCCCGTTTGGTGGAACTAAAATATTCTTATGACCTAAATATTTACACCCTGTTTTGCTTTGAAGTTTTGTATGGATGCTTTTGTGACTTTTCTCAGCACTAAGGAAGCATTCATGGGCTCCAGTTCTAATTGAGCTTTTCTATAACAAAATACAACTTAAAAATCACCTATACTCATGTTGGCACTTCCCATGAAAAATGTTCCACAGCTTAATTCCCAATTTGATAGGATAGGCTTCATGATATGCACAGGCAAAGAGTCACATCTGATCACACTCAACTCTTTTGCTAATGGTTGTTGATCACTTGAAACAAAGACGCACCTGCCATGGAGAGCACATTGGAGTTGTGGCCGGTGCCTACCATAGGTTGGTGGCCTTTTCATCTACCTTTGTGGCTAAATGTAAACTCTCTCTTCCAAGCTAAAAAGACTGTCAAAATATATTTACCACCCAGACATGTGAAAGCCACAACTTTAATAATCTTGCCACAACTGAGAGCCCAATCTTCATTTAGATCACATGCAGTTCACATGCACCAATAAGTTCGGCATCGTCACGAACAACTTCCAGATCACAATAGTTTCATCATGAGAAAGTATACAACATGATCTACATGAACATACTTACACTCAGCCTATGGGTCAGTTTTGAGATCATTGCAGTACTAAGTTTGGAACTGTTCTTCATATTAGCTTCAATATATCTCTCTAGTAAATACTATAGACTGTATGCAACTCTTACTAAGTTTTTTTTTTTTTTTGATGAAATTAAAAGGGTTTTTGGTGAAACTCCTACCAAGATTTAAAAAAAGTATGTTTCCTATGACATGTGTCCTCACAAGCTTGTGCACTCAACTGGAAAAGTTCTGCCATGCCAATGACTTTTAGCCCACTCCACACTCATGCATTCCCCTTTACCTCCTTTTTATCCTTCGGTATGAATCAGGAATGTCCAGTTATCTAGGGATATAATCTTCCAAGCACTTGCTCCTTCTGGCATATGCTCTTGAAAGGCTGACTATTCTGCACTTTTTTTTTTTTTCCTCATAATTCTCTTTAGACTCTGTGAGCTGTAGTGGTATCATTCAAAGTCAACTTTATACCAACAAATACACAAAAATGTACATGAAGTCTGCTTAAGAGTTCCAGTAATGGCCATGAAATTGAGTGTGGTGCCTAGTTCTTGCTACCACCATATAGATATGGTTCCAAGTTTCCAAAAATCTAGGAGATCTTCCACAATAATGAAGTATAACTTGAATTGAATTTGTGAACTTGTACTACGAAAGCTAAGAAATATATATGCTACCATTTTTTTTGATGAAAGCGGGAGGTGTTGCCATCCGGAAATATTATTTAAAATAGGACTATATCTGTAGGTACAAAGATGGCTTGGTTGACTTTGGTCAACTAATAAAAAGGGCGAGTTTACAGGTTGTAGGTTCGAAGATAAACACATTTTCAGACTTTCAGGTTTCCAGGATTTGAGCAGGGATTTAACAGGTTACATGTTTAGGTTACAGATTTTCGGCTTTCAGGAGTTAACAGGTTTCTGGTTTCTGGAGGAAGTTAATAAGTTTTGAGTTCTTCTTTTCAGATTTTCAAAATAGACCCTTAATATGAACCCATGAGCTCATGCATACAGTGAGGTGTTTTCATGGGCTATTTATAAACTTTACGCCATTCATGAGAGAGTTGTTACAGGCTGACATTCCAAGTGCCTTGAAGCCTGAAGTAATTTTTTAGCTCTCAATCTTTGTTAACCTTTAATCTATTCCGTCCCTCTTTAGCATTAAAACTACTGTGTCAAGGTGGTGCCTGTTCCTATAAGAGCAGCACAGTGTTGGTTCTTTAAGCGAGGAGACTAAGCAGCTGAAGATGGCACTTGGGAGGAGGGCTTGCAAACAGAAAAGCCCGTTGTTCCTTTCCTTCCATATCGTCCAACGCACCGTCCCAACTAAGATATCCCAAGATTTTGGATTGATTTGATTTGGGAGCGAGTGTCTTCCAAAGATTGTCGATGGTGTTGAAGTTAAGATTAATATTAAGCTTCTGCCTAATACGGTCTCAGATTTGCTTAGCAAAGATATATTTTGCGAATAGGTGATCGACTGTCTCCTCCTCTTCTGCACAAAGCGAATAAATAATCTGGATTCATATATGTCTCCTTTCAAGATTCTTCGCTGTCAAAATTTTATTTTCAAATAGGAGTCAATTGAAGATTTTTAGTTTCGGTGATAGTAGTGTTTTCCATAATATCGGTGCAATATAGGACGTTATTCCCCCATGTAAGAGCTGATTGTAGCAATTTCTGGTCGAGAATCTCTCTCTCTCATCCCTTGTTTGTCACGCCCCAAATTCGGAACATAACACGGCCATGCTACCGAGGGATGGAACCCACGATAACACGAAGCCAATTCATCATAATCATCTAAAATCCATCAAATAAAAAATTCAATTCTATTATTCATCAAATAATCGAACCGATATGGGTTCAGAGCATCTAAATCCAAAAGCAAGTACTAACCTGAATCTCAACATTCATAAATAACTACAAATTCATGATTATAAAATAAATTAAACTTCTGTTGTCAAATTTTTCAACTTGCTATGCCGATCTTCAAGCTTGGATTCTTTTTCCTTCGATCCTAACATTATTTCTCTGTTCAAAAAGAAAATAAAAGGAATATGAGCTACACTAGCCCAGTAAGTAGAACTTGCGCTTCCTTATCGGATCAAACATAAGTTTTTCATGATAATGCAATATTTAGAAAATAATAGATAATACAAAATAAAGTATTTCATAAAGTATATAACAAAACAAGTTATAAACTCATCATGCATGCATAAATCATGTATATTTCACAATCATGAATCATAAATCATTTTCATCATGTATTCATGTCATGTTTCAAAACATTGCTCAAAGATATTCTTGCTAAGGTCACTATTATACCCGTGACAGGGCCATGTTTCTTAATCGACAGAGTTCTTAATTCATGTGCCAACTTTATACCCGCTGGCAGGGCCATGTTTCGTGTGGATGCTAGCTCCGGATGTCGACTTTCCCGAAGGAATTCATTCATAGCCATCTGAGAGCCTTTGAAATCATTATATATTTTTCTTAAAGCATACATATACATAGATGGAAAAACAATGAAATTCATGCTTCATAATCATACTATTTTCATAAGACATATTCATGAAATCAATGCTCATAATAAAACATGCTTTTTCATATCACATATGCCGATCCTTATTTTATGAAAAATTATGATTTCATCAATAGCAATTCTTTGCATAAAAACATGATCATTTAAAAATAAATAAGGAGCATAAGATCTACTTACCTCGTTCATCTTAGATCTTCGGACTTCGTTAGAAGAATCAGCTAATCCTATTTAAAATATCAAATCATTATCAAATTCTATTCCATAAATATAATAAGATTAAATCATAAGTAAAGAGGACCGTTGACCGGATGTGTCGGACCATCTAGATACCAGGGTAATTTAGGATCTTTTATCTGAGAGTCAGATTCAAGTGACTTGATCAAGAAATCGTGAGGCACAGATCGAATTAAAGTCAAGATCAATCAATAGGGTTCTTTAATAATAAATTTGAAAGATCTTTGATACGATCAGATGAGGTTGACATTCAGCACGGATATCAAAGCAATTTCAGATCATCTTATTTGAGTCAATATGAGCCTCTAAAAGATGAAGGCATGACTCGATACAGGATTCATAGACCTTCTTAGAGAAAGAAAGTCGATCATGAGAGAGAAAGTAGAGAGAGAAAGTGGAGAGAGAATCTTCGTATCTTTTAAAAATGGCAATCATGATTGAGATCATCAGAGGTCATATCAAGGTGACTTAATATAGATTAACCATGATTGATATTATCAATTTCGAAGAAGAATCGGATCGGGATCCGATCTACTGCACGAATTTCAGAGCAGTCTCAGATCATCATATTTTCATCTCAAGTTTATCCTAGGGTCTGTGATGAAATCAGAGAGAGAAAATGACCCTAGGGAGACGAAATCCATAATGAGAGATAAAAGGTCTAGAGAGAGAAAATAGAAAGAAAATCTAGAGAGAGAAAATGTAGAGAGAAGGTAGAGAGAGAAAGTCTAATTCTAGAGAGAGAAAGACTTAAGAGAGAGATGAGAAAAACTTTCTCTCACATATATATATATTATTATTATTATTTTTTTTTTATATATTTATATATATATTTTCTTTTTCTTTTTTTTTTTTTTCGGGTGGGCTTTGAGCTTGTTTTGGGCCTCAATTGGGCCGGGTTATCACATTGTTACTTCATCAGGTGTGGCTAATAGATTCACATCTAGTAAGAGGCAAACAAGCTGATATATTTTATCTTCTGTGGACCTGTTTAATGTATCCCTAAAGAGTGTCCTCTTATCACAATTATTGCAGAAGCTTGTGACTAATATATCTGGATTTGATGTCAAAATGAAGAGGGTGTTTGGTTGGTGCGAGTAGGGGTCTAGAATCAGAATTGGAATGGATGACTCCCATTCCAACCATTTGGTTGGAAAGAGTTCCATTCCGATTCCGATTTCAGGATGGAATGGGAATGGCTCAATCTGTAATAACCCATATTTAAAAAATAATAATAATAAGAAAGAAGAGAGTGGAAGAGGACTCCTGATAGAGTCCGTCTTTCTTCTTTGAATCAAAATGAGATTGGGACTCTAGGAGCCCTAGATCCCATCTATAAATTTTCTCTTCTTTATCTTAAGCAAGCCATGAAAACATCAGGCTTCCTCTCTCTTCTTTCTCCCTCTTTTCTTTCAATGGAGTCGTTGATTGCCTTCACCGTGCCCATCGAAAATTAAGACCGGAGATGCCACCGGAACCAAGGTAAGGTCCCAATCCTTCCTTTTCTCTCTCTTACTCATCTTCTCACAACCCCAGACCTCACCGCCGGCCATCGATTTTGCTGGAAATAAATTCCAAAAAGATCTCCTGTTTTCTTCATGTTATCTTGTTTTTTTTCTTTCCATCACTGTTTGCCGTCGTCGGTCACCAGACCTGATCTCTCGATGTCGTCGGGGACTGCTCCATTGGTCGGAGTGGTGGTCAGTTGGGGGGGAGGCCCTTAGTTCGGGAACAAGGGGGAGGAAGGACCTCCCCTGTTCCATGAAGAAGAGAACCACACAGGTCCTCTGCTCCCGTGAAAAGAAAAGAAAAAGGAAAAAGAAAAGAAAAAGAAAAAATAATAATAAATACATGTGAGAGAAAGTTTCTCTCATCTCTCTCTTAAGTCTTTCTCTCTCTAGAATTGGACTTCCTCTCTCTACATTCTCTCTCCATTTTCTCTCTCTAAATTTTCTTCTTATTTTCTCTCTCTAGACCCTTTTATCTCTTTTTATGGATTTTGTCTCTCTAGGATCATTCTCTCTCTGATTGCATCACAGACCCTAGGATAAACTTGAGATGAAAATATGATGATCTGAGACTGCTCCAAAATTCGTGTAGTAGATTGGATCCTGATCCGATCCTTATTCGAAATTGATAACATCAATCATGGTTAATCCATATTAAGTCACCCTGATATAACTTCTAATGATCTCGATCATGATTGCCATTTTTGAAGGATATGAAGATTCTCTCTCCACTTTCTCTTTCTACTTTCTCTCTCATGATTGACTTTCTCTCTCTAAGAAGGTCTATGAATCCTGTACCAAGTCATGCCTTCATCTTTTAGGGGTTCATATTGACTCTAACAAGATGATCTAAAGTTGCTTTGATATCCGTGCTGTATGTCAACCTCATTTGATCATATCAAGTATCTTTCAAATTCATTATTAATGAATCCTATTGATTGATCTTGATCTTAATTCGATCTGTGCTTCATGATTTCTTGATCAAGTCACTTAAATCTGACCCTCAGATCAGAGACCCTGAATTGTTCTGGTATCTGGATGGTCCGACACATCCGGACAACAGTCCTCTTTCCTTATGATTTAATTTTATTATATTTATGGAATAAAAATTGATAATGATTTGATATTTTAAATAGGATTAGCTGATTCTTTTAATGAAGTCTGAAGATCTAAGATGAATGAGGTAAGTGAATTTTATATTCTTTATTTATTTTTAAATGATCATGTTTTTATGCAAAGAATTGCTATTGATGAAATCATAATTTTTCATAAAATAAGAATCGACATATGTGATATGAAAAAGCATGTTTTATTATGAGCATTGATTTCATGAATATGTCTTATGAAAATAGCATGATTATGAAGCATGAATTTTATTATTTTTTCGTCTATGTATATGTATGCTTTAAGAAAAAGATATAATGATTTCAAAGGCTCTCAGATGGCTATGAATGAATCCCTTCGGGAAGGTCAACATCCGGAGCTAGCATCCACACGAAATATGGTCCTGCCAGCGGGTATAGAGTTGGCACATGAATTAAGAACTCTATCGATTAAGAAACATGGTCCTGTCACAGGATAATAGTGATCTTAGTATGAATATCTGTGAGCAATGTTTTGAAACATGATATGAATGCATGATGAAAATGATTTACGATTCATGATTGTGAAATATATATGATTTATGCATGCATGATGAGTTTATAACTTATTTTGTTATATGCTCTATAAAATATTTATTTTGTATTACCTGTTATTTTCTAAATATTACATTATCATGAAAAACTTATATTTGATCCGATAAGAAGCGCAAGTTCTACTTACTGGGCTAGTGTAGCTAATATTCTTTTTGTTTTCATTTTGTTTGAACAGAGGAATAAGGTTATGATCGGCAAAAAGGAATCCAGGCTTGAAGATCTGCATAGCAAGCTTGAAAATTTGGTAGCAGAAGTTTAGTTATTTTATAATCACGGATTTGTAGTTATTTATAAATATTGAGATTCGGATTGGTACTTGCTTTTGGATTTAGATGTTCTGAACCAATATTGGTTCAATTATTTGATGAATAATGGAATTGAACTTTTTTATTTGATGGATTTTAGATGATTATGATGGATTGGCTTCGTGTTATCGTGGGCTCCATCCCTCGGTAGCATGGCCGTGTTATGTCCCGGATTTGGGGCGTGACACAATCTACATAGAACTCAATCCTTACTCTTCTGTATGGATTCAAATTTTCATTCCAATTTTGATTTCGATTTCGGTCATGAATCAAACATTTCAAAGGATTTAGCTATGCCGATTCCGATTCCAAATCATTCCGATTCTCATTCCTATTCCAATTTTAGTTACGAACTAAACACCCCCAAGAGTTCTGAAAATATTTCTTGAAGTGATGAATTGGCTATCCACCAATCCCTCCAAAATGAAACTTTCCATTTCTCATCTCAAAACGGCAGCTTTTGTGGAAGAAATCTTTCACCTTTAGTACACTCTTCCATATTACAGATCCAAAATTACTTCGTTTTTGATCCATGCCGTTCGATAGGCAGTTTCTATAGCAAAGGTTCAATACTAGGCGCTGCCAAGGCTTTGTGTGTTCAGTATAAAAATATCACCATCTTTTTATTAGAAGACTTCAGTTGAGAACTCTTAAATTGATAATCCTCGTACCTCCTAGATATTTTGGTCGGTAAACTTTTTTCCAGCTCACTAGATAATGGATTCCAGAGCATTGCTTATCTCCTCTCCACAAAAATCCCTTCTTTTTCTATCTATTTTTTGAATGATTGCTTGAGGCAGCATGAATGAGAACATCCAATAAATTAGGATGCAGCTTAGAACAGTGTTGATCAGAGTTAGCCTTCCCCTAATTGATAAAAATCTTCCCTTTCAGGATTGCAGCTTTTTGTCAATTTTCTCCATCAAGAAATTTCAGTCAGTGGTCTTCGATTTGGATGTTTGAAGTATATGAAATATATGCTACTTGATATGAAATATATGCTCAAGTTTCTTTTTTTTTTTTTTTTGCTATTCTTCTATGCATGCACATCTATTTAGTGGGATACCTTCGATTTGCTTCATACGTGTCCCCCACAGCTAGGAACAATCACTAAGTTAGAAATGAAAGGCAACAACTTGAAGGGCAATAAACTTGCATGCATGCACACTAAAACTAGTGCAAGTAGCTTGAAGCATGAACCATGCAAAGACAAAATACTAGTTGGAAAAGTTGTTTGTGAGCAAAAGTTGGAAGGACTTTTAGGTTAGTAGTCTTAACATATAAAAAGGACTATAAGCTAGGGTATAATCTAGTTTTTGCACCCTTCCTCAAATGGACAATAATCTGTATGTGAACCTTAGGAGTTTTTGCAAGCATTTGGCACAAAATTTTGTTGCATCACTTATTGGAAAAATTGATGACGTACCTATAATTATCCTTTTAAAAAAAGAAAATTTAGAAATTATCAGTTGCAATAGCTGTTGCACATAATTTACTTTGAAACACCACTGATTTTGACGCAAGAAATAATCTTAGTCCAAAATTAGTTGTCACTTGATGTCAAAATGCTTCTTGTGTGAAATTTTTGAACAAAAAGCACAAATTATATATCTAAATTCAATTTTCTAATTAGAAAAAAAAAAAAAGCAATATAGTATAGTTAAGGAGTTTATAACATGCATCAAATGCTTATTGAAAGCTTTCTAACTAAGTAATGGTGAAGTCCCTCGAGATACAAGTTTAAATCACTCTTAACTAATCTGTTTTTTTTTTTTTTTTTTTAGTTTATGTCCCATTAGTGACACAGATGGGTATGCCTCTAAAACATCGCCAAACCATTTTAATAATTTCCATTGTCTTTTCTCAGGAACAAAAATACTTTATCCTACCTGGGAGATGCCCAACTTTCATGGATTAGATTAGCTAATGGATAGAAAGTAATATATAAAAATAAGATTACTCTAGTCCCATCTTGCTTCGACTTTAAAACACCTCTAAAAGAGTTTGGTTTCTTTTCACCACCTTATCTCCATGCTAGTGTGTCACATATCTGAACTATTTCCGTAACAACACGTCTTATGCAATAATATAAAAAAGTGGTTTCCACAAATCCCTCTCTCTCTCTCTCACTCGCATCCACGCACACAAATATCTGCAACTTCTAGAGGGACAACCTCCAAAGCAACAAAGTGATTTTAAGTCAGGGAAGGAACAGAGAGACAAGCGTCTATTATAACCTGCAAAGAATGGGAAGGGTTTTAAAAAAGAAGGGTCATAAGTCCACTCCTTGAGAATCTTCGTCAAAGTCATGACAAACACTGTAACCAAAAAGAAGAAAAAAAAAGTCATGAAAAACACCACTTGTAGTCCATCCCACTACGTGACAGAGGTTGGCTGGTCTTACTCGTCATTCCCCAGTCTTTCATACTTTTCGCCTTTGTACACACACATATATTCAAATAAACAATCATCTTTCTAAAACTTGCTCTTCATGAGAGGTGAGGATGATAGAAGAACCGGTTTGATTGTTTTAAAATCATGAATTATCCAACCACCGGTGAAGGCATAATAATATTAATTTGCCTCACCTCCTTCCTTTCATAATACCCGTAGAGCTTATTAGCCTATTTTTAGTGCTTCAATTTCATTGTTATTGTTGCAGAAGATTTTCGACCGCATACGGATACGACTGGAGTAGACTGAAGACTACTGGAGCGGCATTCCTGTAAAACAAGTTCCGACTGGAGTCGGCCCCAGCGAGGATCCTCTGACGATCAAGTCAGGAATCTAGCGCAACAGAGAAGAAGGAGAGGAAATCACACGAGGGCACAAGTATGGTGGGCATATGTCAGATTTCTGACTTGATCGTCAGAGGATTCTCAATTCTGATCGGAACTTATTTTGCAGAAATGCTGCTCCAGTGGTTTCCAGTCTACTCCAGCCGTATCCGTATGTGGTCGGAAATCTTCTGCAATAGTTACTATGCATTTCATACTATCATTAACTACTAGCAACAAATACATGCATTATACAGATTATTATTTTAATATAAAAATTTAAAACTTTTACCTTTTAATGATATATACTATGACCACCATGATGTTTGATAACAATTTAGACATAATTTGGTAGGGGCTTGGCTTGATGATCATCCATGTGCTTATAGGTCTGTGACACACAATCTGGGCTAAGTAGTGAAATTAGACATTCTTTAGGGATGAAAGACAGGCTCATTTGCTTATGCAACAAGGGAAACAACTACATCAATTGACAAATTTTTGACGTACAATTCGCTTATTAGATGAGGCCCTCAAGCTATGTCAAATGATTTGTTCAAAAAAAATACGAGCTCAAAAATTGTTACTCTAAGCTACAGGACTTGCTTGTTTCGTTCATGTTTGACATAGTATCTCATAGAAAGATACAGCACCATCACAAGATATAATCGGAAAAATTTATAGAAGCAATGCTACAGCAAAATGCAAATCCAATCAAAATTTAGTAAGTGTTATGTGACAGCATCACACCCCTGGTCCTCATCACGATGCTTTGATATTATTTATCGTAGACTGATAGCTCAAAAGCTTAAGCTATTGAAAGAAGGACCGATCCGGACTAAGAAACCCATATGGCATATTTTTTATTAATGAATGCGGGACTATCTTCCTCCAATCTTGTGATAAAGTTGGCTCCTACTCCAGAGCTGGGGTCTACTCGTGGCTTCCAATCCTATTTGGTCCTACCGAATCCTCTTCAACTTTGATACCCTCAATTAGGGATGCAAAAAACTAATAAAGGCTCTGACATATCATAGGTCTGGCTTTGATACTATTTATCACGGATTCATAGGTCAAAAACTTAAAGTGATTAGAAAGAAGATCGGCTCGAGCTAATAAATCTATGACAGGCTTCAACACGTACAATGGCTTTATAAACTCGATCTTGAACATTTCATCATATCAAGCCTATATACTACACTTCCTTGCTGATTGCACTCCACAAATATCAAAAAATCCTCCATCACATATTTTACAAAACATTTCTCTCTACAAACCTATATATGAAATGTAATATCCGGAAACTATACATTAAATGCAAAGCCAACTGGATTACTCCTATAAAAGAATCTCTCTCTCTCTCTCTCTAATACAAGCTGCTGCATAAAATAGAGTACAAAGAAGCTGCTGTTGATTTCCTTTGGTATGACAATGACTTGTCGTCAATCTACACCTTAGAAAATACGTAGAATTTTTCATCATCAATTGCGATACTGTTACAAAGCGATTTGAAGGGCATTCACAGTACTTGGAAACCATTCAAGTCACCAATACGATAAGATGGGGAGGATTTCGATGCCCCTTGTTATTAAAGTGCGAGAAAGGGTGGGCCTGAGGTCCCCATTGGGAGGAGGAGGAGGAGGAGGAGGAGGATGGCATGGCATTGAGGCTTTCACTCTCCTTCTGACTCCAGTGCCTAAAGAGATACAGTACTTATTACTGCAAGTAAAATGCAGTCACTTGGTCCCACCTCTCAGGAGTCGGTTATGTACCCTTCCTTCATACGAATGCAGTCCCAAAGCAAGCAGAAGATAAGGTACAAAGCCATTTCGAGTCATAGGTAATGGCCACCAAGAGTTAAATGTAGCATGGTGGGTGACTTGCCATCATTTAAAGGTACTGGCGTACTAGGATGTCACCTAATTTAGAGCTCAGCATGCCTCTCATGGTACAAGAAAGTGGATGAGTGTTTAGTATTCTTAAGCTTCTTGGTACTATTATATCTCTAGATATCATTCATTTTGAAATTTTATACAAAGTCTTTGCTTGTTTAAATGCTTGGTACTCTAATGGATCCAAGTGACAACTCGGATAGATCAGATCATATGGCTTTGTCAAAGATTCAGTTTTTATTTCGAATCCACAGGTACAAGGAAGAAACATTAATATGCGAGGACTTTTTCTCTTGGCTCCGCTCGGCCGTTTCTTTCCAGCAAATGCCATTCAAATTAATAAATCTTTTTTTTTTTTTTTTCTGGGCAAGATGATGATATAACCATGGGAGAAGCAGAAGCATATTTTCAACGATCAAATCCATTAGTCAATGAAGTGGAATTGGTTTCCTAGTATCATGTGCAAGTTTGACATGTGGAACCTTCACTGTTTGGATGAGGCTTTCAACTACTGGGTTCATTTACCAAAAAAAAAAAAAAACCACTGGGTTAATTGCACACTTTACAATTTACAGGGGTAATTGATTTAGAAACCTAAATTGTTGGATGTAATAGACAACGGATGCTTTGTAATTGACATAGACAAATTTTGTCTGAAAAGAGATTTAAAGTAAAAGATTTTCTCAATAAAGTTATGTTTATTAAGCATCCAAAACTCTAATTGCTTTGGTTTTTTTTTTTTTTTTTTTTCGGTTCTTGTGTGTGATTCAAGCTTTAAATAAAATATACTAAATATATATTTAGTTGGAAAAAAAATAGATTTGAAATTGAACAAAAATGAATGACTTCTGTTCCAACATTTGGAGCAGTTTTATTTTCATTTCAATTTTTTAAAAATAAAATATTTTAATTTTTTAAAATTTATTTTTAAATATTTAAATCTCATTTCGATTCCACTTAGATTGCAACTTCAATCACAAATCATCCAAAAATATGATCATTTCAATTGCCATTTCAATATATTTTAATTTTAATTCTATTTTTGATTATTAATCAAATGCATTCTAAATAGAATGAATAAATTAAAAAAAATTATGAAAGTAGGAAGGAGTGAAAAACAAACTCAAGAGCATACGAGGTGGAAATAATAATAAAAAAAAAATCCTTTTTTATTTTTAAGCAAAAAGCTCTTCCAATAGCCATGAACGACCACGGGCCATGACAAACTTGGGGGAATGACAGCCATCATTGCTACTCGGACAAATGTCTTCTGAAAATTAACATCAGAATGCTAGGTAAAGCCATAAGCTACTAATTAAACTTTACTGGATTGTATGAAATAAAGTCATACTTCTTGCCAAGCCCGTACAATGAGCATTGATGACCATTGACCACACCAACTGCAAGGGAAACAATGATTGCTGCTGCAGCTTCAGCAAAAGTTTCCTCCAAATCAACAACATTCAACAGCCCAATCCTAAGTAAATACTCAGGCTACGAATTAAAATTTATAAATCTGGACAAAAAGTGTAACATTTTTAGATGCGCCCGACCCAAAGAGTGTAAAGTCTAAACCAGCCTCGACATGTTAATTCCCATTTTTAGTGTTGAAGGGGCCGGGTCTAGGATTTTCTTAAGATATCACACTGATCTAGACCCCAATGATTTTAGTGGTGAATAGATCATAATTGTCCATTTATACAGTTCATGACATGTCATATTACAAATTCACAACTTGGTTGCATTCAAATCTTAGTTGGAGCCGCCTGAAGTATATTTATAATTTCTTACCAAAGAGTACATTTATAATTTAGATATGTTAGACAAGCATAAAACACATACCATGCAAAATATTGTTTGTTAAGCATCAGCTAAGATCAAGTATTTAGGCCTAGCTCATTGTGTGTAATCTAGATGGTCAAAGCAAATTTATGTGAAAATGCAAATAAATAATAGCTAGAAATAGTTTTATAGCAAAGGAAAACAGAGAAAAAAGAAAAATAGAATTTTGTCACTTTGTAATCTCGATATATGGTGTTTGCTCGAAAAATATATATTGGGATGACCTGTCCTAAAATAATTTAGGGAAATACACTATGGCCCTTTCAACTTTCTTCAAGAAACACTGCCACCAAAAGAATGAAGAATTTTAATTAGGCCTTCATTTTCATTTTATTATGCCAATATGGAACAACCATCCATCTTACCCTTGATGCTATTAATTGACATGTAAAAGATGAAAGAACTTTGTTTACTTATTTTCTTGCTGCGATAGGATCCTAATTGCCTTCCATTAAAATTGATTAAATTGTAGTGATAAGGAATGCGATGTATGGAATTGGCTTGAGTCTCAATTGGCTTTGCGTTGTAGTGCTTTGATTTCTATGTAAATGTTGTGTTCAGTTTAGTACTAAGTTTCGAGCTTAATTTAGTATTTAGTGCTTTGAGTTGTTTATGGATGGTCGACTTGAGTCTCAATAATTGGATTCAATCATACTTTGGTGCTAGTTTAGTGCTGGTATAGGCTGGTTTGTTGTTGATTAAGTTCAAGTTTAGTTCAGTCTAATTCTATTTGCAAGTGCTTGATAGTGACCCTAACATCCCCATTATCACATTGCAAGCACCCTCCTTGTGATCACCAATAAGCAACTAGGTATCATGCCAAACATTTCTTCTAGCTTGCAAACCCAAATCTCATTTTTTAGCTACTTAGTTTTTTCGGATTCATTCATGGATGACCACTATTCCATGTAGTCATGTAGGAGGACCATGCCACCAAAAAACCCATATCCTTTCACTTGTTTGTAGCAATAAATTGAAGATACTAGTGAAAAATCAGATAAAGAAAACTCGTAAGAAATCAACAGGCACCATATCTCACACATGGAGCACCTATAAGAATGTCAAATTTTGTACTCTTTAGTTCATGAGATCCTCAATGAAGTTCTCTTTCCACAATTGCAATATAGGATGGAAGCATACATTGAAGTTTAGTCAGATCTTTAGCCAAAGTTTTGCAACCATTTCGATATACAAAATGTAGAAAACCTTAAATGTAGAAAACCTTAACTTGTGCATGTGTTCACCCTAACCAACCAGTTCAGAATGTAGAAAACCCTAACTTATGTGTCTTCACTCTAATCAACCATTTCGAAATGCAAAAAACTCTTTAACTTATAGTTGGAGATTGGAGAAGAGAATCACATACGAGTCTACTTTTCCACTTTTCTTCGTGCCAAAATAAAAGCCAACTCTAATTAACAAGTGAAGGATATTTTAGGAACAACTTGACTTTTGAATTATCATGTGATGAGTAGTCATCATGATTACATGATGATTAGTACATAATACTTTTAAATGGAGATGGATAATTGGACTACAATGACACAATAAAATAATCTGAAGAGGCTAACTAAAAATCTTAATATTTTGGAGGCAAAAGTATTTTTCGAGAAAACATAGAGGAATCAAAATGTATTTTTTAATAAATTATGTAGATCTAAATACTAGTGAATACATTGCCCGTGATAGGATAGAAACCTATTGCTCAAAAGGGGGATATTAAAAGAAATTTCTATAACAATGATTCCGGATGCTGGTTTCCTTTTCATATTGCATAATTCCCATGGTCCTGGCGTCCTCTAGCTACAAGAATATAATTCAGTCGTAATCGTGAGAGGAATAAAAAAGAAGGGCTAGCCGTTGGGAAATCCCCATCACTTTTAAACTTGCCTCGAGGTGGCAAAGGCACCATGTCCTCCCAAAGCGCTAAGATTCAAAGCAACCATCAAATACTTCCTTTATGGAACTGTTTTTTTTTTGGTATCGTTCCTTTATAGCACTGTAAGCATCCTCGAAAATCCCAATGCAGTAAGATTCAAAGGAGACATCAAAGACTCCCTCATGGAACTGTTAGCATCCTCGAAATCACACACTGTAAGTGATGAGAGGACCCAAAGGAAATTTGCATGGTCGCCGAGTGGAGAAGATAAGAGCACCTTTGAATTTTTGTACATTGAAACTAGGGTGCAAGTCGATCGAAATTGTAGTCCCATACAATTGATTTATTGTTGATTTAGATCCAAATTTTATTGTACAAATAGACCTAGGTTGACAATAAATTGCTTCGCTGAAAAGATTTAGGTATGGCTTACAAATATTTTTTTATATGAGAATTTTCTAACCCTAGAGCTTAGATATGAATCAAATGATTGAGAATGGCTTCATCCAAATCTATATCCTTCAGTCTGAAACCAGTGAAGGTAAAATCAAGAGAAATCAAAACTATGTCGGATCATGCATTATTACATGTATCCTAATCACTACAAATTTAATAATCCATAAACAGGGTCATAAATGGTTTTGTTTGGGTAGGTTTGGCCAAGCAAGTTGTCACGCCTCCGATCCAAGATTGTGAATCGAGCATCATGACAATCGCCGCATACTCATAGAAAACTCTTTCCATAAGCATGCAAGGCATCTTATTACGATACCAATACTTCACAGCGGAACAATTAGTCAATAATTTAAATAAAAAATATAACGATCCAAATTTCAACTTTAATATCTCAATAAAGTCAACAAAGTTCCATAGGCCTTACATCAAATTCAATAAGACTTTCAACCTAAAATAAAAGTATAGAGATTATGCTTCTAATCACTCTTCTATTAAAATCTTGTATCATCTTAATTTCTAACATATGTAAAAATAGTAAAATAGGAGGTAACGAGCTAGATAGCCCAGTAAACAATGATCACTTTCAACAGATTTAATCAGGTATTTAAGTAAATAATCATTTATAGAAAATAAGCATATAAGATTTATCAATTTAAAATTAATTTCGATTATGCAATATAGTTCATGCAAATTTATTTCTTTTTCAAAAATTCAAATTTTTTTGAGATTTCAATTTCTTTCATTCTTAAATTCTTTTCATCAACCATGAGATATGACCATATTTTCTCTGTGGCAGGGTCATAAGGCAGCAAAGTTTTTCGAAACCGCTGATCTTTCTGGCAGCTTATCACTAGTCTCTCTGGCGACATGTCGCTGGTCTCGCTGGCGACATAAATCCTCAGGATAAATTAATTGCCAACGTATATGCCCTCATTGGCGAGGTCCTTTACATAGTCAGATTATCAATTTATATTGTTCTTATATCAGAATTCTTCATAAATCATATTTCATATTTTAATTTTGATAAAAAAATATATAATCATATAGTATCAAAATCAATCAATATAATGCATCATGAAATCAATATGTTCAATCATACTTTATCATAATATTTCAAATAAGATATTTTTCATAACAAAATATCATTCATCCAATCCATGCATCATTTCATAAATTATGTCAGAAAATACATTATAATTTGCTGATAAATCTAAAAAAAATGAAATATTACTTACCTCGAACGTATTTCAATAATCCACATAATTCTATAAATTTTTTTTCAAAAATTCTGTTCGTAGATCATATCGCGATATCCCATGATCAAACATCCACAATCCTGTACAGGATCATTTCAATAATTAGAAAAGATATGAATAATTAAGAAAGATAGAATTGATGGACACTCATATCCCATCATCCAGATTAGTTCAATCACCTAATTTCATCTGATCAAAATCTAATTAGAATATAAACGATCCAAAGTTTGACTATTAGATCAAATCGGATTCGAGTGATAGGATCGAAGTTTTTTCATTGATTTTATAAATCAAGTAAAGAGAGAAAATTAGAAAAAAAAAATTCATGAGATACAATTCAAATTAATCAAGTGCCATAGTTCTACATCTCGATTGATGTGATCAAAATGATCTAATCCAAATTATGGTTAAATCAAGATCATGGATAATCAAATTGAGAAATATCGGATCTAATCAAAGTGAGTGCCAGTACGCTGTTCGACAATGATGGATCAGGATTCTTCATCAGATCAGAAATATTAAAAAAAATTTCTCATTGATAAATCTTTTTAGAGAGAAAAATTGATCAAGAGAGAGAAACAATATTAGAGGTAAAATTTTAGGAAAAAAATCATCTTGAACTCTTCAGAAATATGATTCAACCAATCTGATCGATCAGATCAAATCATGCTGAAATTATCATGTGGATAATTCAATAAAATTATGAAAAATAGAATCTTAAAAAATATTAGGTCTGATCAAGATAGATGCTAGTATACTGTTCGGCGATCATAGATCAAAATTCATCATTAGGATCAATTTTAATTCATCATTATTCTTCTCAAAATTTTAAAAATCTTAGGAGAGAAAAATAACCTAGAAAGAGAAAGTAGAGAGAGAAAAAAAAATTAGAGAGACAAAAATACTAGTTCAGGCTGAAGGGAGAGAGAAGAGAGAGAAACTCTCTTTCTCATATTTTATTATTTATATCATTATTTATTTATTTCATTTTTCTTCCCTTTTTTTCTTTCTTTTTTCTCTTTTTTTTTCACAAGAGAGAGAAAGGAGAGAGAGTCCTATTATTTTATATAACCTTTTTCTATTTTTTTTCTTCTTTTCTATTTTTTTCTATTTTTTTCTATTTTTTTTTTTTTTCTATTTTTTTCTTCCCGCGGCTTGCCTTTTGAAACAGGGGATCTCAAATCCCTTTGTTGGTTGGCCGACCGACGGTGCAGTCGGCATGGGGGCGGCCATTAGCAGGAGGGCAACGACCCACCGCCCAAAGAAACACAAATCCGATGGCGACCATCGGTGCCCAAACCCAAACAAAACTGAAACCCCTTTCTCAAAAAAATCCGGCGACTCCGATCGCCGGCGAGCATGCACATCGGTACGGAAAGAAAAGAGGAATGGGAGGAGGCTCACCTTCGACGTCAGTGAGGCTTCTGGTGAAAAAATTAGACGGACACGGAGTCAGTCTTCCGCGATGATTTTTCGACGATTGCCGTCGATAAACTTCGAGATTTTCAGTGAAAGAGAGAGGAGGGATCCCCTCCTTAAATAGAGCAGGAGGGGGCCTCTTTCTGACTCCGGTTGGGAGTCGGTGAGAGGAGGAGAAGACTCCCTCTGTTTCTTCCTTTTTTTTTATTTGTGTATTGGGCTGGGTTTTAAGGCCCAATGGACCGAACCATGACATTCTTCCCCTCTAAAAAAATTTTATCCTTGACATTTTTGTTGCTTGAGTCTTCATAGTTTCTTACTTCAATCTCATCCCCAAATATTTCAATACTCTAATTTTTGATATAAATTCATTCTTAAATTATTTCATAAAAAAAAATCAGTACATCAAATATCGATCTGAAACAGAATCATTCATTTCTTATTATCAAAATCAACATTTCAAAGGTTTTCAATATTTTAAGATTTCAAAATCATACTCTCATTCCCTATAAAATAATATTCAATACCTCATGACTAGATCAAAATCAAATCTATCTCTTGTAAATAAAAAAAATTAATATTTTAATTTATGAATAAAAATTTTATTTTTTTCAAAATACTGGCCGCTCTAATTAATCAACCCATTATAAGATAGGAAAACATAATTTTATGAATCATATGATGACATCTTAATCAATCAAATTTGAAAATATTTTTTCTCAATCATACTTTCAAAAGTTAAAGATTCACTATTTTAATCTCATCCACAAACTTTTGATATTTTAATTTTTTTGATGCAAATTCATCATTAAATCATTTCATAAAGAAAAGATCAATATCACTAATATTGATTAGAATCAATACCACTATTTCTGATCATCGAAATTAATCTCTCAACTTTAAATAAAGATATCAAATTTCTCATAAAAATTTTTAACTGCTCATGATTTAATCAATTTATCATAAAATCATAAATAAATTTTACCACATTCTCAATGGATAAACTTTTGAGTATAAAAATCTAAGATCAAAATCATTATTCGATAAACAATCTCAAATTCTTTCTAATAAATAAAAAAATTATTCAATTCTAAGATAAAATATTTATCTCTAAATATTCTAAATCAAAAATTAAAAATCAAGAATCCACTCATCTTAGAATTAAAATGCTAAATATTTTTGTAGCATAGTAAGTGGAAGCACTACTTTTAAAAATCACATTAAGGATATCCAATTTTTTTAAAAAATATTATTCTTTCTAATATCAATAAATTTTTTGTATCAAATCATATCATCTATCATAATTTTTAACTCAAAGAATCAACATTTTTGACTTACTCAAAGTAATCCAGATCACCATGCTTTCGCTACACACTTTGTTCTAACAATCAAAATTTCTTAAGTTCGCCAAAAAAATTTTTTGATCAAATTATTTCTTTATTTTATTAATAGAAAAGATCTAAAATTTTAAATTTTAATTAAAATCAAAAATTAACTTCCGATTCTCATTTCTACTTTTGCTGATATACAATAATCTTGATTAATCCTTGAGTCCAATATCACATTCAAAATCATTATATAGGTCTACTATAATCAATATGAACCAAATCTTAATTTTCATATCAATTCAATTCGATAAATTTCAAATCAAAATCCTTATAAATCAAATCAACGAGAAAATCTTTGGATGCTCCATTGAGTTAGGACAGAATCAGAACATATATGAATTTCAAATCATTATCTTTTTTAAAATTTCTATTATCAGGATCTTCAATATCTATCAAGTATCCTTTTATAACAATCATACAAGCCTCAAAAAATCAATTCTCCACTTAATAGATTCCATCAGGGACCTCATTAACCAAAATAAAGGAACTTAATATCAATTTCTAAATCTAAAAATTTTAAATTATAAATTCACATGAATCCCATAATCTCAAATAAATATAAATCGAATCTTTTATCTTAATCTAAAGATATCAATTTTTTTCATTAACAACCTCAATACCTCAACAACAATGTCAGAAAATTTTTTGATCAACTTAGATACAAAATTTTTAAATTAAAATTTAATACACATCACGTAGTCTCCAAAAGACACAATAAGATCTATTATATAGATCCAAGGATGATGATTAAAAATTCTAGTACAATGAATATCTTACAATCTCATAATCCATTTCATCAATAAGAAATAAGCTTCTTTGCAATATCCCTAAATATGCATTCATCCTAATATGCCACTTTATATGTGATCCATGTATCAAGTTCAATTTTGATAAATATTCCAATCAAACACGAATTCTAAAACAATATTTTATCATCAAATCTTTATCTTGCCAATAATAGTCAACTTCTCAAGTAGAAGTAATATCATAGTATTATTCTCATATCAAATTTGAGCTTACGATTGACTTGAATAATCAATGATCAAATTAATAACCATAATGCACAATAAAATTTTATATCAATCCTTTTATAATTACTTTTGATCAAAATCTAACTAATCATATCATGATCCATAAATCATCCATCATATTTCAAACTCTATATGTCATAATCTCTCGTGATCCTTTCATACATAATCTTAATGTTTAATCAAAAATTATAAAGATTTCTCCCACTACAATCATCAAAAATCTACACAATAATATTTCTAGTGTCTATCCACTTACACTCATTTTATATCTGATTCTATGTTTCATAATTTATCTACTTATGCTTTGATACCACCTTAATTGTCATACCTCCGAACCGAGATTGTGAATCGAGGGTCATGGCAACCACCGCATACTCATAGAAAACTCTTTCCATAAGCATGCAAGGCATCTTATCACGATACCAATACTTCACAACGGAACAATTAGTCAATAATTTAAATAAAAAATATAACAATCAAATTTTAACTTTAATATATCAATAAAGTTAACAAAGTTTCATAGGCCTTATATCAAATTCAATAAGACTTTCAATTTAAAATAAAAGTATAAAGATTCTGCTTCTAATCACTCTTATATTCATATCTTATATCATCTTAATTCCTCAACATCAGTAAAAATAGTAAAATAGGAGGTAATGAGCTAGACAGCCCATAAGCAATGATCACTTTCAACAGATTTAATTAAATATTTTAATAAATAATTATTTATAAAAAATAAGTATATAGGGTTCATTAATTTGAAATCAATTTCAATTATGCAATAAGTTCATGCCAATTTTTTTTTTCTAAAAATTCAAGTTTCTTTTGAGATTTCAATTTCTTTCATTCTTAAATTCTTTTCATCAACCATGAGCTATGACCATATTTTTTCTGTGACAAGGTCATAACATCGAGTATCTTCTTACAGTGAACTATGAATTATCTAGCAGCAAAGTCTTTCAGAACCACTGGTCTCTCTAGCGGTTTATCGCTGGTCTCTCTAGCGACATGTCGTTGGTCTCGCTGGTGATATAAATCCTCAAGACAAATCAATTGCAACGTATATGCCCCCATTGATGGGGTTCTTTACATAGTCACGTTGTCAATTTATATTGTTTTTATATCAAAATTCTTTATAAATAATGTTTAATATTCTAATTTTGATAAAAAAATATATAATAATATAGTATCGAAATAAATCAATATAATGCATCATGAAATCAATATGTTCAATCATACATTATCATAATATTTTGAATATAATATTTGTAATAACAAAATATCATTCATCCAATCTATGCATCGTTTCACAAATTATGTCAGAAAAATATATTATAATTTATCGATAAATCTAAAAAAAATGAAACATTACTTACCTCGAACGTATTTCAATAATCCACATAATTTTATAAATTTTCTTCAAAAATTTTATTCGTAGATCATATCATGATATCCCATGATCAAACATCCACAATTCTATACAGGATCAATTTTAATAATTAGAAAAACATGAATAATTAAAAAAGATAGAATTGATGAACACTCGTATCCCATCATCCAAATTGATCCAATTATCTAATTTCATCTGATTAAAATTCAATTAGAATATAAATGATCCAAAGTTTGACTATCAAATCAAATCGAATTCGAAGTGATAGGATCGAGGCTTGTTCATTGATTTCATAAATCAAGTGGAGAGAGAAAATTAGAGGAGAGAGAATTTATGAGATACAATTCAAATTAATCAGATGCCATAGTCCAACATCTTGATTGATGTGATCAAAATAATCTAATCCAAATCATGGTTAAATCAGAATCATAGATAATCAAATTGAGAAATATCGGATCTAATCAAGGTGAGTGGCAGTACGCTGCCCAACAATCATAGATCAGAATTTTTCATCAGATTAAAAATATCAAAAAAAATTCTTCATTGATAAATTTTTCTAGAGAGAAAAATCGATTAAGAGAAAAACAGTTTTACAGAAAGAAAATTTTAGAGAGAGAAAAATCATCTTAGACTTTTTAAATGATATGATTCAATAAATCTGATCGATCAGATCAAATTATGCTGAAATTATCATATGAATAATTTAATAAAATCATGAAAAATAAAATCTTAAAAAATATTAGGTCTGATCAAGGTAGATGCCAGTATACTGTCCGACGATCACAGATCAAAATTCATCATTAGGATCAATTTCAATTCATCATCATTCTTCTCAAAATTTTAAAAATCTTAGGAGAGAGAAATAATCTAGAGAGAGAAAATAGAGAGAGAAAAAAAAATTTTAGAGAGAGAAAAATACTAGTTCAGACTGAAGGGAGAGAGAGAAGAGACAAAAACTCTCTTTCTCATATTTTATTATTTATATCATTATTTAATTATTTATTTATTTAATTTTTCCCTTTTTTTCTTTCTTCTTTTTTCTCTCTTTTTTTTTCTTCACAAGAGAGAGAGGAGAGAGAGTCCTATTATTTTATATATTTTTTTCTATTTTTTCCTTCTTTTCTTTTATTTTATTCTTTTTTATTCTTTTTTTTCTTTTTCTTTTCTTTTCTTTTCCTTCTCCCCGCGGCTTGCCTTGGGCCAAAACAGAGGATCTCAAATCCCTTCGTTGGCTGGCCGACTGACGGGGCAGTCAGTATGGGGGCGACCAGCGACAAGAGGGAGGCAACCCACCACCCAAGAAAATACAAATCCAATGGCCGGCAATGACAACCAACGTCCAAACCCAAACGAAACCGAAACCCCTTTCTCAAAGAAATCCGGCAACTTCGATCACCGACGAGTGTGCACACCGACATGAAAAAAAAGGAGGAGAAGAGAAGAAGGGGAGGAGGCTTACCTTCGACGCCGGCGAAGCTTTCTGGCAAGAAATTGGATGGGTACAGAGTCGGTCTTCCGCGATGATTTTCCAACGATTGCCGCCGATGAACTTCGAGATTTTCAATGGAAGAGAGAGAGAAGGGATCCCCTTAAATAGAGCCGGAGGGGGCCTCTTTCCAACTCCGGTTGGGAGTCGGTGAGAGGAGACAGAAGACTCCCTTCGAAAGTCTTCTCCTCTGTTTCTTCCTTCCTTTTTTTTTGCATTTGTATATTGGGCTGGATTTAAGACCCAATGGGCCGGGCCATGACACAAGTAAAAGCAATGATATATACTATTATGTCAAGGCTCCGAAAAGAGCTGATGTGGGAGAGAAGGGATGTCGGCGTGTCACCGAAATACCATGAGAGACCTGAAAAAGAAGTCCACCCCTGTTAGAGGGGGGGTGCTTCGACAAGAGACCCTTCGATGCCTAAGTTAGTCGGAGCTTGAGTACAGTGAAAAGAAAAAGAATACTAGCTTAGTGTGGTATTATATCCCCGTACCTTTTAGAGTTCTCTTATTATCTTTATATAGAGGAGTGTCGAAGTTTATAATGCCCGGATCCATAGGTTGTCAGAATAGAGAGTCCACCCACTAATCAAGTATTAGCCATTGGTGTTTATTACACGATGTGGCCATACTCTCAGAGTTTGTTAGAGATTCCAACTAATTGCCTACATAGCTAAATGGCTCAGTGGACTAGGATTGGTCTAGGACCGAAGTGCCATTATAATCAGATCTGCATCGATGCGGGTTGTGGGATCTCATCCCATATGGTCGGTGGGATCCTGATTTTGAGATCGGCAAGAGTCCGAGCATTGGATCGGATAGACTCCGATGAGAGTATTCCACCTTGGTTCTTCGTAGCGGTTTTGATGAGTCATCGACGCCAATCTAATGGTGTTATGTTGATGTCTTTAACACATGACTGAGCATGATGACTAAATTGGCACTAGTCTCAGATGATGTTTGCCAATTGGAGCTCATCTTAGTACAGCTGATCCGAAGAGGATGCCCAAGTCTCGAGGACAACGATGGAGATGATACGACCCGTAACATATACAAACCTGAACCATAGTTGATCTAGCCCAGATCTATCTACCTTTGTTTTTGTTTTGTTTTTGTTTCATTCTCTTTTGTGTCGTTTTGGAGGAGAGTTGGGGGCAAGAGGCATACATAGCAATGAGCTATATAATTGGGGTCACCTCTCCTAACTAACCACGACCTCCTAAATTTTATCCACTGAAAAAATAGAACATGAAACCAGATCTCCAATGCAATAACCAAGATACTTCACCAGTTTCATAAGCTAGCACCTTCGTGTTATTTGACTATAAATTGAAATCCATTCCTTACCATGAGCCAACCCCTCAACTAATCTATTATTAACATTAAATAAGCTACCTTTAGAGGAAACCCTACCCAGCTTCCAAGGTAAACTGAATAACTACTAGTAAAAGTACTACTAGAAACCATCAGTAGTGGACATGACCCAAACTGGTTGGACCTGAGTTAAACTTTGCACTCATGACTAAGGTCAAAAGTTTTATCTGTCTGATTTATTTAACATCCAAGTTGAGAAATTCTTAACCCGAACACAGTCATGTAAATATCAGGTTAGTTTTTGCTTCCCCTACCAATATTCCTCACCAATATAAAGGTTAAAACACTACTCATGCGAACATGAGGCATGTCAAAATCAAATGATATTGCATGTAAATTATGATAGGGAACACTCGGCATCAAACTTAGGAGATGGAACATATTTGTGGGACATACATTTTTGTGTTTCCGATCCTCTGGGGTCCATTGATGCAATGCTCAGCATCTTAACCGATGCTTTGGTGGTACCACTCAAGAATTTTTTTCTCTCTTTTGCTGTTCCTTTGTTTGTCCGGACCAAAAGGGAAAAAGGAGGAAAGTGGGGAAGTTGAAGCAAGGTAGTTTGTGAAGGGACAGTCAAATGTATGACCTTTCTCTTTCCTAAAAGAACTCATCCGAGCATAGAGTAAAAGAATAAACAGTAAGTTTTATTATATGTGAAGTGTAATAATCTGGAATGCCAGAAGAACTACTTCGAGTCATAAATCCTCAACTAGAAACAATTGTCAGCTATTGAGGCCCATTTTCTTTATAATATTTCATTATACTCACAAAAATATTTTTCTATCATTAGAAGCTTCTAAACAAGTTGTGATTTTCAATCATCCATTCTTTTCCTCAAAAGAAACAAAAAAGATCAATTATTTTAAGATTTGTTGGAAATAAAAATAATAAAAATAATATATTTTATTCTTTTAGATATTTTTATATAATTTTCCAAAATAATTGAAAATAGCAACAAATTCTACATATCTTTTGACGTTTATATATTTTTATAACTATTATAATTCATGATTATTTTATACTTATGCTGCAATCAAATACAGTTTAGACTGCAGCTTCATTTAGTTCTGATAATATCTAATATTCTTATATTCTATCTAATTTTTTTTTAAAAAAAAATCGATAATTTTAATATGAATTGAGCTCGACCAATTGACCCCACAGTCAGAACACTGGGTCAGTGATGCAGCCGCTTGGCCGGGATCCCATCCTGTGTTCAATAACCATATTATAGGACCATTCTATTTGAATTTCTGACAATATGTTGATATAACTTGGAATTCCACAAAATACAAAGCACGTTATTGCAGTTTCTTAGCTGTGCTTTTAGTCCCACAAGGCCAAAAAGAGCCATGTGGGGATTGGTAATGTTCGCTTAAGACCACGTCTGGTCCCGTTTTTGTTTTAACTTTTATCTGCTTTTACCGGAGCTTTGAGAGAAGTGTTGAGCCCTTTGTTTTTTCCCGTTGGCAGAGATGAGAGAGAGAATGCTTTTAAGCTGCAAAGAGGATGTTTGAAGGATCACAGATCCCCATATATTCCATTCAAAGAGTCTGTTTGAGCGCATGGAAATGTGCGCATAACATACTTATAAGATCCAAATGATCCTCCATTAGTAAAATAAAATTATACCAAAAGGTAAATAGAATTTTTTTTGAAGGATTAAGAATACGGAGCACCTACATGGCACCACATTGACATCAAATTGAAAAAAAGTTAATGCTTGCAACTTTGCATTTAAAAAAAAAAAAAAAATGAAGCTGAATATGATCTAGAGCCTTGTGGATGGATAATGGGTAAGGTCCGTAGCCTGCATCTTCTAATAGAATCAGGACTCAGCCTAAAAACATCAAGCCAACTCTAAAATTCTTATCTGACTCATCCAAGTCATCGAAGGATAAGTCATCAAACTCACGCAAGGAACAAAGAGAATCGAGTCTAAATCCCTCGATACAAATGTGTAATTTAAGTCATGCATCATAATGAATGAGGAACTTGGTAAAGATTGAATGCGAAACCTGCAAGACTAATTCATTGGCTGGTTCAAAAATTTAAGCAACTATTTCATATTCCTATTTAACCACCATTTACTTTTAGAATTTGCTTTAATAAACCATTAAAAAGCCACACAGCCTAATTAGACATTAGTATGCTTTTAAAATATCTTGAGGACAAACAAATGATCCATAAGACAAAATCGTTTTAGTTATAGAGGAGAATTTAAACTCTTTGGAAAAAAAAGATTGAATTTTACCCACAAAAAGTTAAAGAAAAAAATTGGTGATTGACTAAGCCCTCTCTGGCATTTCAAATAAACAGATAGATTTTTTTGAAGTCATTTATAGAAACAGACATTCAATTGAAATTAGTGACTTAGGCAACTAATACTCTCATTGTTTCTTGTCATCAATAATTTTCTACTATAATGACTAATAATGATGATTACACCAACAGTCATTCTACAACAGCTAAACTAAAATTGTAATAACCCAAAATTCTACTATAACAATAAGACTTATTCGGTTTTGTGAATAGCACAAACCAAAATTGGATAGCATGACCCACTCACCCCACTTCTCCCTAAATTTGCAGAAATAAGACAGGCTTAAGGGTCAAGAATGTCATATCAGAAAAGTTGACAAGCTACTTTTACCCAAAACAATAGAATAGATTTATCCTATTTTATTCCTCCATTTTTGCTCTAAACTTACAACACCTACCTCATTAAACTCTCACAACCTAAATAATGCTGCCCTAAAACCGAAAATAAGACTAATTGGGCATCTTGCATTAGCATTAGCAACCTAAAACACAGAGAGAGAGAGAGGGTGGTGAGTGATCCGAGGCGGCGCATGCAAATGGCTCTCCCCTGACCGACCGGCCGACCAGGCGAGAAGCCTTAGCCGCTACGCGACAAAATCTTTATTGAATCCGATGCGGCGGGGGCCCCGCGCCGACCGAGGACCTGTCGCCATCCCAAGCGGGACCAGAAACCCAGACCCAGAAAGCGGACCCAGTTGTGCCGACCACCTACGGTGTACCACAAAGAGACAGCCTCTCCACGGGTGGCCCCCACCGCTGCCGTCATCTCTACGGTCAACCCTCCCTAGGTCTCGTTTATCGAGGCTTCCTTTTGGGCTCCATGCCGTTGCTTTCCGGTGGGGGCATGCGCCACCCAGGACCCACCACCCCGTCCGAATCCGAATCCGAATCCGAACCTTTTCTTTTTTTCACATAACACCTTACAAAGAGACCCTTCTGGACAGTTCTCGATAAGTACGAATACTTTCAGGGGGTGTAGTTTTTACAAGTGAAAACACGAACAAACCAGTTTGTAGTTTTCAATTCCTTTTAAAAAAAGGATGGAATATAATAGCAATATAATAGAATTTTCATGCAAATGCCGTCCTAAACATCAGCTACCACATGGCATTTTGCTAATTTATACAGAAATAAAAGTATAAAAATAATGATGATGTCAAACAATAATTATCATGACAATGAAAATATTTATACGAGAGTGAGCATGAATGAAATTAATAAAAATATATAATTAATTACTTCGCACAATTGATTTTGGAAAAATAAATAGTTCATAGAATCTAAAAAATGAATTCTATGAAAAAGAGATCATCCCCATTATCTCATAACTATTTATGTTTGAAAGCCGCTACAAACAATTAAACAATAAACATAGAAGCTTTAGTTTGGAAATGGAGAAAAAGTAGGAACTAAGATAAAGCCTATATGGGCCAAACCAGGACATTCTTGAAATAACATATTCATAAAATTATAATCTCTTTTTTTCATATGAGCAAGAAAACCCTCGATCCTAGGGTGATTCCAAGCAGGAAAAAAATTCAGCAAACATAAGAATAAATTCATTGCTTCAAAAAAAAAAAAAAAAACTTATTTCCAAACTGAACATGATGTATATGTAAATCTTTAATAATCCATACATGCATACATAGATACATACATACAAAATTTTCTTAGATCTGTTATAGATTTTATATCAACAAACATTATAGATGGGGATGTGTGGTCAGTTAGTTGTACCGTTGTAGGCTTATCTACCACTACTACCACTTACAAAAGATTTTGTTAGCCTAAATTTCACATTATAAAATTTAAAACCTTCCCCTTCGCAAATCTCAAGTGCAGGGACCATCCGAGAGATCACTGTGCCTCTACATTTGCTTTCGGCATAGTAAACGGAAGGAAGTAATTTGGTCCCTTTACCTCTCTATGCTAAGCATTTTATATTCAGTAGCATTAACTTTACCAAAGAATCAGTACTCGTATCACATGCCTATATATTGACCATGTAGCTCTTGATCAAGTTTCCAGTATTGTTGTTCTACATCAAAGCAGGATCTAATATGCCTTCTTACCAAATAGAATTATAGACTCATTGACACCCACAAAACACAGTTTTCCTCATCACTCCCAACAGGACAGAGAGCTCAAATCTGTGATGAAATCCTCATGAACAAATGCAATGTCAAAAGCTAGAGCTGAATGGCATGGGAGTTCTTATCATCTACTTGACAACTCCTCTCCTGATTAGTCCGGTCCTATGTGAATGGCTCATGCATCCAAATTGCTCCCACCAAGCTTCACCGTCGTCTCATCTACTCCAAAAATCTACATTTCTGTATGCCTATGGGTTAAAACTTTTGTAAGAATATTAAAACTATTTTTTCTCTCCCGAAAGGCCATCTGATAACAATTCAGAAGAAAGTTTGCAGGATCCACCAATTTTGACACCATGGCAGAGTGGAAACAACAATTCCGACTGCAATCCTTACATACCTTCGATCTTCTGCACAAGTTTGTATACTTTCTCCTAACACTGTTTATTACTTCCACCATGTGTTCTCTCCATGATACTTTGGTACATCAGTTAGTCAGACTTGCCATGATTTTGGGATCCAGTGGAACAACCAATAGAGCCATCAATAAATGCCTTACATTCTTGGGCTTTTACCGTTACCAGGATGCCTCATCAATGGCATCCTGGCAGCAGAAGTTTCCTCCTTTAAGCTCATCTCAGTGTACAAATGTAGGGTCTACAATCTGGTGATGGCATCACCTCTAGTTGGCATCTTCAGATGTGGGACAGTGCACTTAAGTTAGGACAATCTAATGGGCTGTCATGAGCCAAAATGGACCATGCTAGCTTGGCTGAGCAGTGGTCTTATACAAGAATGGTGATAGTTTAGGACTTGCACAATTTACAAAACTAAATTCAACATTTTCTTGCATGAAATTTTCACACAGACCTTTTTGAGGATGCTAGGTCCATCTGTTAGGACCATTAGATCAAAAGTATGCCATACTGGCAAAGCAGTATGCAATTAGTTTGTTGCTCTCTCTAGTAATTAGTACAATAAAGATACTACAATGGCGCTCTTTCTATCCGATATTTTGTAAACTAGTAATCCTCCTGTTCTTCTACTTATTGAGGACAAATAGTGACACAAGACAGTTTAATCTGACACTGCTTGCTGTGAGAAAAACAAAAGCTCTGGAGAGCTTCCCCTACTTTGTTAAGGCACTGAAGAAATGATTTCAAAGAGAAGGGAAAGGAAGGTGGATAAAGAGCGAGGAAAGGCTCCATCTCAGCAGAAGGCTCTGATTCTTAAGGAGGAATGTGGGTTCGTTGGTGAAAGCTTGGACCCCAAAGATCAACCACCAGATCTCGATAAAAAAGTTCAACTCCACAATCAGATACTAAGGTCCAGTTTGGCTAAGCTTTTAGAATACCAGAAAGTATTTTTGATCCTCAGCTGAAAATGTCTACTTGGAAAATGCTTTATTTTGAAGCTTTCCTTAAAAATACTTTCTGACTAATATCGAAAAGTTATTTTAATTTAAATAAATATTTTTTAATGACAGAAATACCCACTAACAAATCTCATAATTATATCATATTATATTATTGTACTATAAATATAATATAATATAATAATAAATTAATATTATGATAATATTATAAATATATAATATAATCTATTATAGTATTATTATATTATTAAAATATAATTTGATATAACAAAATTTATTAATAATATAATAATATTATATTATAATAATATAATATAATCAATTATATTATAATTTATTATTAAATTAGATTATAATCCACTATATTATATTACATTATATACTACATCATCATCATAATAATATTATATTATAATGTATATTATATTATATTACATTATATGATAATAATATTATACAATCAAATAATACTTTAAAATGTAATAATATTTATGTTATAGACATATAATATGATCTATTATTATATTATTATGTTATAATAATGAAATATAATCTGTTATATCATAATTTATTATTAGATTAGATTATAATCCATTATATTATATTATAATATGTGATAATAATATTATATAATAAAATAATATTTTAAAATATAATATTATTTATGTTATAGATATATAATATAATCAATTATAATATTATAATAATATAATGAACATAATAATATTTTAATAATAATATAATATAATATAATTATATTAATATAATATATTATATAATATTATGTTATAATGTTATATTATATGATAATAATATTATATAGCATAATAATATTTTAATATATAATATTATATTAATAATTTTTTACTATACAATATTATGTAATCTCTTTTATTGTCATTTTATCATATCAAAAGTATTTTTTTATTTTAGTTACCAAATATATAATAAAATTTTAAAGTACTTTACAAATGTGTGGTTACCAAACAGCAAATACCTTTTTGTAAAAATTTTACTTTCAAAAATTTTATTTCTCAAAAGCTCTACTTTCAAAAGCTTCAAAAATTCTACTGCCAACAGCAATCTCAAACAGGACCTAAGAATATGATACATATTGGGGATTTGTAAGCACAATACTACGTATTTGAATGTCAATTTAGTATAATGTTTGCCTCATAAATATAACATAGCAAAATTCTTTGTACACCGCCCGCGGTGTACAAAATCTGACATGAAGGCACCGCCTCACCCGATTGGTCCATGTAGCGCCCTCGTGGCTCGATATGATGGATATCACTTTTGGCCAAACCGGACATCTGAAGGTGCAAAGAAAATGAAGGCAGTGCACTGTTCCATTGCCGAATATATTTAATACACATTATAATCTGTTTTTCAAATTTAACACGATAAAAATACTCTCTCCAAGATAATATTTTTACTATTTGCAGTCTGATTAGATATTTCGAATGCTGCTCTTCTCTCTCTTCTTTCTCATTTTGTTGAGCTTTGTGATCAATGCATTAATATGACATAAAAATATTAAAATTATTATTATTTAATATCTATTATTTAATTTTGATACTTCTTTATTTTTTTTAGAAATTATTAATTATGAAGTCTAATCACAACCAACCAGCAAAATCATCAACATTTGTAGTGACGAAGCCCAAACTAAAGCTCAAGCTAGTCTTCATAACAAATTTTTTAGTAACATAAAAGAGGCATACAGTTAAAAAAATACAGCAACCACACGGCCTAGAATAAAGAAGCCCGCGTGGCCCAGTGCTTCACGCCCGCGGCCCACAAGCTTGCACGGCACAGGAGCGATGCCACGCGGCTCACAGTGTGGTGCATGGGGTTGATAGCGTGGTCTACCATGGTGCATGAGAATGTAGGTGGGCATTTCGATTCAAGCGCTAGCGGCGCGTGGGTGTGTGGGGCACGGTTTGAAAGTGTGCACGGGAGCTATTCATGGGAGAAGACTGGGTGCGGCTCATGTGAGAATGGGCTCATGAGCAGGCCTGGATGCAGTTTAGGCATAGACACGGGCATGGTTGGCGAGCGAGAGCTGAAGTGGCTGCAGGCGTATGTCAGGGAAGAGAGAAGGCCTTAGGGTTTTTAAAGAAAATAAAAAGAAAGGATGTGAAGGCTTATGAGTTTTATGATGGCTAGGATCTAAGGCTATAAAAAGGGGTGTGGAGGCACCTAAGGAGAGGAGATCAAAGAGGAGAAAAAGTTGAGAGAAAAATAAGAGAAGAAGAGAGGGAGAAGGCTGTGAGGTTGGAGAGTTTTCAAGGTGACATAAGCAGATTCTGCTGAGAAGATAGAGCCATCAACCAGCAAGAGCCAATCCATAAGCAACTAAATCCACTAGTCTTGAGAGGGGAGAGGAAGTCTTGTAACAACAGAACGGTTTCATATTCCATCCCTCCTTGTACTTCTTTTATGATATAAATCAATAAAGTTTTTTTTATTATATAATTGTTTTGTGCACTTTCTTTTATGCTTATGCGTTAGATCATAGTTAGAACAACCTTTGCTCTCTGAAGATGCATCGTGATCTATGAATATGGGGCGTGTCAAGGAAAGATAGGTGGTTTCTAGCTCTGATTTATTATTATTTCTTCTTTACTTGTGAGATAAAGTCCTAAAATAGCTTATGTCCGAAGGAACGAGCCATGATTTAAGGATACGGATCATGCTCAATAGAGATAAGCTATATCCAAGACCTAATTACAAGCATCTAATATCATTAAAAAAATATAACTCTATTTTGTGCAAGATCGATTTGTAACCCATGGAGATAATCATTTTCTGCTTGATCCAACTCTTAATATAGTTTGTTTTAAGTTTACTTTCTTTTTTTTCTTTGCAATACTTTTAATCTGATGATCTTAACTCTTCTATAACCACAACTCAACCCACGATCCCTGTGGATATAATCCGACTCACTATTATCTATATAGTTTTGAATCGGTAATTAACTTTGATTGCCTACAACAGCGATTAAATTTTGACATCGTTATCGGAATCATTATCACGATTGATTCAAAAAATATATTAATTTTAATTTTTCATAATACACCTAGGATATTAGAGACTAATCAAAAAATTTTAGTGCGACATCTTGTTTCTTTGCACAGCATTTTCATAATACATCTTAAGGATAAAAATCCTAACATAAGATAAGGTGAGGATTTCATCACCCTTCCTTGATCTACAAATCAGTTTTCTTCATATTGCATTGACCTAATCCTAATTAAAATTTATTAGACGTTAGCCCCTAAGGAATTCGAGCTCATTAGGACAAGAGAACTTGAAAGTTGGATCAGATTTGAAATTAATCAATCGATTGGTGTCTAAAAAAAGTGGTTTAGAGACTCAGTCCTGAAGAATAGTGGTTATCTAATTAGGTCCATTACGAAGGTATGGAAGCTTCTCACCGACCTTATACTTATTTAACCAATTTAGTTAGTCAGTTCTGAACTTGGAGCGCTTAAAAGCTAATTTGGAAGTTAGGAGCTATCTTGACATAGGGTTAACCTTAGTTAGGAGTATTTTTTGTGTAACACATTTACATAAAAATAAAAAAAAGAATATAACAACCTTCTTCCCTATCTTTCTTAGAGTTAGAATCTTCTAGGGTTCTCATCTTTAGAACTCTTCCTCCTCTCCTTTGTAAAAAAAAAAATTCAAATACATAGATTAGGTTTTGCTTTAGAATTATGGGTGTATGCTTGGTCGTATATCATTACAACCAAAATTACGATCCTTAGATCCAAAAATTGAGAAAACCATTAGAGCAATCCGAGTTAAAACCATGGATCCACATCATAAGACTGATCCACCATGCCAATTAAAGGAGTATTTTACTCCTTCAGCCTATATTTACCCCACCATGCTCGTGCAAGACCCTTTACAGGCTTGTTTAACTCGTTTCGAAGTGGATGACTTCAATGTAGATGGATATATCGAAGAAGTAAATGCCTTGTTAGAACCACCCACTTCAAAGACCACTCTCTCCTAGACTGTAAAGTATGAGCATTGCCCACCCCATCTAGCACTGCAATAGCTCTATCACTAAAATCACCACCTATCCTAGAATTGAAACCCCTTCGTATCACACTCAAGTATGTATTCTTAGGACCCAATGACACCCTCTCAATGATCATTAATTAGATCTGACTTTTGATCAGGAAGCTAAACTTGTAGGTGCTCTGAAAGAATAAAAAAAGTTATTGGATGGACCATCACTGAATTAAAAGGCATCGATCAATCCATATGCATGTAGTATAAGGTAGATGGACCATATAGAGACATGCAAAGAAAACTGAAACCAAACATGTGAGAAGTTGTTAAGGATGAAGTAGTGAAATGATTAGATACAAGATCGAATGAGTGACTTTTTGTACTCACTTCAAACCATCCTCTTTGGTTTACTCAGTTTGTCAAATACTTGGCTATAAGGCAAAATACTTCTCATCGGTCAAAGCAAGAGAAGGACCGACTTTTCTCACCGATCAGTATTGTTTTTGAGAGAACCTGAGATGTTTAAATATTGAGTGTCTAAGCTATTTTGAAATTCAAAAATCTGACTGAAAATTTTAAACTTAGCGCTTGTTGGGAGACAACCCAGCTTTTATATTTGAATTTTTTTTTTCATTTTTAGCTTACCTTTCTTTTAAGTTTAGGACTAAGTTAGGAGAGAACTAATTTTGAAAAGACTTCAAGTGAAATTATGAAGGTCAGACTGAACCAAGTATATATCGAGTCAGGTGAAATCCTCTCTTTTCTCTTTTTTTATCGATTGTATTTTTTTACTCCATTGAGGATAATGTCGATTAAGTTAGGTGGAGAGAATAATAAATCAACAAGTCCTCGAATAAGTTAGTATTTAGTGTTTAGGCACCCAATTATACTCAAGAATTGAGGTGAATCAAATATTTTTTTAAAAAAATATTGATGCACTGTTTAGAGAGTTTGTGAGATTTCGAGGGACAAGTATTAAGAAAATTCAATGAATAGTTAATTTTAGAATAGAAATAATTTTTTCTTGAGTATTTCTAATTTTTTCTACCAGCATCAAAGAAGAGTTTACTTTCTATGGGCTTGTATAGACTAATTATATGTTTCTTCATAAATAAATCATTTTATAGAATAAAAGAAAGTTTCAAGAACTTCATGCTGAGTAATCGGACCTCTTTGCCTAAACATGCACTGAGTTTTGTGTTAAAAGGTATGAAGGACAAAAAAATTCTGTGGTAAAGCTAGTCTTAATCCGTAATCTGTTTGATTCGAGCTAGTAAGTCTGAGGGGTATTTTATACCTAATGTCCTAAAACTATCTGATTAGGTTCATTGGCTGAAAACTCGCTATATAGATCAGACAGAAAACTTAATAGGTTAAAACACTCAGTAGCAGTACAATGTTAAAGAAACATAAAAAAAATCAATAAATGAAGGATGGAAGTAATACTACACTTGTCCATATGAAAGTTAAATAATTTAGAGATAAAGGTAGGGGCAATTTAGAAAAAATTTAAAAAATATTTAATGTTCTTAGTTTAACTTTCATATTGATTAGTACTAATATCTCAATGATATAACTCACTCGCGCTCTACTGAACATCAATGGTCCTTTTGAAAATTGCCCAGTGAAAACTTGAAACTTTAAGCTAAACGGTACTTAGCCCTAAATCCTTTCTTTACTCGAGGACGAGCAAAGTTCAAGTTGGAGGATGTGATCAATACATTAATATGGCATAAGAAGTATTAAAACTGTTGTTATGTAATCTCTATTATTTAGTATTGGATACATCTTATGCTCTTTTCTAGGAATTGTTAATTATAAAGTCTAATCACAAACCAACCAGCAAGACCCTCAACATTTGTAGTGATAAAGCCCAAACTAAAGTCCAAACTAGTCTTTATAAATAATTTTTTTAGTAACACAAAAGAGGCACACAGTCAGAGAAAACACAGCAACCACACGGTCAAGAATAAAGAAGCCCACATAGCCCAATGGTTTACATGCGCGGCCACAGGCTTATGCAGTACAAGAGGGAATGCCATGTGACTCACAACGCGGTGCACGGGGTTGGTAGCGTGGTCTACCACGGTGCATGGTAACGCGGGCACACATTTCGGTCCAAGCATGAGCGGGTGCATGGGCATGTGGGGTGCGGTTTGAAAGTGTGCGTGCGGGAGCGGTTCAAGAGAGAAGGCTCGGTGCGGCTCTCACGAGAATGAGCTCATGAGTGGGCTTGGATGCAGTTTGGACGCAGACACGGGCGTGGTTGGCAAGCGAGAGCTGAAGCAGCTGCAGGCGTGCGCCTAGGAACAGAGAAGGCCTTAGGGTGTTTAAAGAAAATAAAAACAAAGGATGTGAAGGTGTAGGAGTTTTGTGATGGCTAGGAGTTTTGTGATGGCTAGGACTCCAAAAGGTGTGGGGGCACCTAAGGAGAGGAGATCAGAGAAGGGAAAAAGTTGAGAGAAAAATAAGAGAAAAAGAAAGGAAGAAAGTTGTGACGTTGGAAGATTTTCAAGATGACATAAGGAGATTCTGTTGAGAAGATGGAGCCATCAACCAGTAAAAGCCAACCCATGAGCAGCTAAATCCACTAGTCTCGAGAGGGGAGAGGAAGTCTTGTAACAACAGAGCGGTTTCATATTCTACCCCTTTTTGTACTTCTTTTATGATATGAATCAATAAAGCTTCTTTTTTAATATACAATTATCTTGTGCACTTTCTTTTATGCTTGTGTTAGATCGTAGTTAGAACAATATTTGCTTTCTAAAGACGCATCGTGATCTACGGATACGGGACGTGTCGAGGAAAGATAGGTGGTTTCTAGTTTTGATTTATTATTATTTCTTCTTTACTTGTGAGATAAAATCCTAGAATAGCGTATGTCCGAAGGGACGAGCCGTGGTCCAAGGATACGGATCATGCTCAAATGGAGATAAGCTATGTCCAAAGCTTAATTACAAGCATCTAATATCATTAAAGAAATACAACTCGATTTTGTGTAAGATCGACTCATAACCCATCAAGATAATCATTTTCTGCTTGATCCAACTCTTAATACAGTTTGTTTCTAGTTTATTTTCTTTTTTTTTCTTTGCAACGCTTTTAATCTAATGATCTTAACTCTCCTGTAACCACAATTCTATCCACGGTCTCTGTGGATACAATCCCCACTCACTAATATCTATATAGTTTTGAATCGATAATTAACTTTGATTGCCTACGATAGCGATCAAAGTTTGGTGCCGTTGCCAAAGATCATTGGCACGATTGATTCAAAAAAAAAATTAATTTTAATTTTTCAAAATACACCTAGGATATTAGAGGCTAATCAAAAGATTTTTGTGCGGACATCTTGTTTCTTTGCATAGCATCTTCATAAACATCTTAAGGGCAAAAATCCTAATATAAGATAAGGTGGAGATTTTATCATCCTATTTTGACCTACAAATCAGTTTCCTTCATATTGTATTGATCTAATCTTAATTAAAATTAATTAGACGTTTGTCCCTAAGAAATTCGAGCTCATTAGGATAAGGGAACCTAAAAGTTGGACTAGATTTAGAATTGATCAATCGATTAGTGTCTAAAAAAATTGGTTCAGAGACTCAGTCCTGAAGAATGATGGTTATCTAATTAGGTCTGTTGCAAAAATATGAAAAGCCTCTTACTGATCTTATACTTATCTGGTCAACTTGATTAGTCGGTTCTGAACTTGGAGTGCTCAAAAACTAACTTGGAAGTTAGGAGTTGTCTTTACACAGGGTTAACCTTAGTTAGGAGTATTTTTTATATAACTTGTCTGCTAACATATTTACATAAAAATAAAAAAAAAGAATATACTAACTTTCTTCTCTGTCTTTCCAAGAGTTAGGATCTTCTAGGATTTTCATCTTTAGAACTCTTCTTCTTCTTCTCCTCTCCTTCTTTGTAAAAAAAAAAAAAATTCTAATACATAGATTAGGATTTGCTCTAGAATTATGGGTGTATGCTGGATCGTAGATCATTACAATCAGAATTACGCCCTTAGATATAGAAATCGAAAAAACTATTAGAGCAACCCGAGTTAGAACCATGGACCTACACTATGAGATTGATCCACACCAATTGAAGGAATATTTTATTCCTTCAGTCTACACCTACCCCACTACGCTCGTGCAAGACCCTTTATGGGCTTGTTTAACTCATTTCGAAGTGGATAACTTCATTGTAAATGGATATATCGAAGAAGTAAATGCCCTGTCAGAATCACCCACTTCAAAGACCACTATCATAAATTTAATCTATTATATCATAACATTATCAAAATTATCTTCGAAAATATTTAATGTACAAAATTTTATAAATTTAATATAAAATATCATAATTTTATTTTAAAATATTATAAAAATATAAAAAAATATAATATATATAGAATATCATAATATTAATCTTTAATATCATAATTTTGATGTATGATGTAATAATATTGTCAAAACTATATTTGATAGGTATTTTACTAATAGATATCAAAATTTTAACATAAAATATCATAATTTTAAAGTAACATGTTATAAAAATATTAAAAAATATACTTGAAAAGTATTTTATTATCATAATATTAATTTAACATGTTATAATTTTGATATAAGATGTCATAATATTGTCAAAATTATCTTTTGGAGGTGTTTTGACTACATGAGGTCACAATTTTAACATCGAATAACATAATTTTATCACAGAATATCATAAAAATATCAAAAAAATATATCTGAGAGATATTTTACCTATAGGATATCATAATTTTAATTCAAGATATCATAAAAATATCAAAAATTTATATCTGAAAGATTTTTTAGCTATAGAATGTAATAATTTTAATATAGAATATTAGAAAAATATCAAAAAAATATATCTGAGAGGTATTTTACCTACATAATGTCATAATATTAACTTAACATATCATAAATTTGATGTATTATGTCATAATATTATCAAAACTATCTTCAAAAGATGATTAATTTATAGAATATCATAATTTTAATATAAAATATTATAATTTCGATATAGGATGTTATAAAAATATAAAAAATATACTTTGAAGGTGTTATATATATATAATATCATAATATTAATATTTATTATCATAATTTTAATATAGAATATAATAATATTGTCAAAACTATATTCGATAGATATTTTACTAATAGAATATTAAAATTTTAACATAAAATATCATAATTTTGAAGCAGCATGTCATAAAAATATCTAAAAATATATTTAAGATGTATTTTTTCATAGGATATTATAATATTAACCTAACATGTCATATTTTGAACTAGAATATCATAATATTGTCGAAACTATCTTTTAGAGGTATTTTGACTATATGAGGTCATAATTTTCACATCGAATGTCATAATTTTATCCCGAAATATCATAAAAATAAGAAAAAATATTTTAATTTTATTTTACTTACAAGATGTCATAATATTAACCTACAATATTATAATTTAGCTCTAGGATGTCATAATATTGTCGAAACTGCCTTCGACAGGTGTTTTACGTACAAGATATTATAAATTTAACATCAAATGTTATCATTTTGACCCAGGATATCATAAAAATATCCAAAAATATACTTTCGAGCTATTATATCTATAGGATGTCATAATATCAACTTAGAATGTCATGACATCCTGACTTATTATACTTTTCAAAAAAATTTTATGATATGCTGTATTCAAAACTGAAAGAACTCTATTTGAACCTTTAACACATTAACTTCTTTTAACTACCAAAGAAGCTACTGAACTATCACAAAATAGTAATGAAAGATCTACATACATCATTTTACTTCCTGATGGATGGCATATATTGTTTGGATGGATAATATTATCTAAATGCTAATCAACAATCTTGGACGCACAATTCTAGCTGAAATTTTTTTTCAAACTCCAGATGCTCAACAAAATGAGGAAGAAGAGAGAGAAGAGCAGCATTCAAAATGTCCAACTAGACTGCAAAATAGTAAAAACATCATCTTGGAGAGATGATATTTTCGTTATATTAAATTTGAAAAACAGATTGTGACGTGCATTAAATGTAATCGGTGATGGAACAGTACACCACCTTCACTTTCTTCGCACCTTCGGACGTCCGATTTAGCTTGAAGCGACATCTATTACATCGAGCCATGAGAATGCTATGTTGACCAATCAGGTGAGGTGGTGTGCTCCACATCAGTTTTTCTACACCGCAGGTGGTGTACAAAGAATTTCGCATATAACATATTCATGTGTGAAATTTGGACCTTAGTGAAGGTACAAGTTGGACTTGAAAGTGGCTTGGCCCACAACCTATTTCGTGAAGGACAACGCTACCAAAGACACTAATAGAAGAACCACAATGCACTTCATGTCTCTTCCTCACCATTGTTCTTGCACCATTGGCAAAGTGAAATGGCTGTGTGTGTGTGTGTTCGTGTTCGTTCATGTCTCTTCCTCACCATTGTTCTTGCACCATTGGCAAAGTGAAATGGCTGTGTGTGTGTGTGTGTGTTCGTGTTCGTTCATGTTCACATTCTTCCAACAAACAAACACGCATGGGAGATAAACAACAAATGGAAATGAAAGTCCTATAGTGTTAAATGCTAAGAGAAGACAACAATCAAACAAAAAATAAATAAATTATTGGCATAAAATATTGCAGACTTAAAAAAAAAACTCAAGAAATATAGAAAATTCTGTACAATATGGTGCTAGAGGGTATTAAAGTGATATTCCGCAAGATACTTCAAAAGGATTTAAAAGGAAAATTTCACAAGAGAGATCAGCTTCTCACGCCTGCACTACAAACAGGGAGAAAACTTGGTGAATGCCCAAGTAACAAAAATCATAACGGCTCTGCTTTGGGATCATTATTGCCATTGCTGGGGCATAACATAACGGAAGTTTGTGAAAATCTAAGTATACATAATGGCTTTTGTTGACAATAGCAAGAAAACAAACATGAAAATAATGGTTATATGACATTTCTATGCAATATATTGCTACTAGCATCAAAGAGTATGATGAAAGCAAAAATTATATGCCGAACATGCAACAATCAATAGAAATAGATGTTCAGAATAACAAAAGCAAAGCGCTAACATTGACCCTTCAACAAAAGCAAGTGCAAGGATAGGACCATACAAAACATAATAGAACCAAGGGAAAACCAATAGATTGGAGCCTTGAGACTTTGTCATATACGTTCTAATTGTTAACACAATAATTTTTCAACTACAGGTGTGAATGTCTATAACTGTGAATTGTTCAGTATACTGATGTTTATGGATGTTTGGACCATATGTGTTCTGCGAGATACTAATTAGTCTTCCCCCAGCCTAGAAGGTCAATCTAAGCCTACAATAATTTTCCTTCTGCATGCACAAAGATGGCCACCAGACAAGCCGATTGGCAAAGCACCTCCAAATTGAACAGATTCCGATAAAGCGACAGAGAGATGAGCCTCTAATGTGCTTCTCAGGTGATGTTTATGGAAGGATTGAAAAGTAAACAAAATGAGAGCCTCATTGTATTAGCAACTAAATAAAATGGGAGACTCATTGTATCAGCAACTTCTGATCTGCTTAAATTTTCGATCACCGTGATTGGTTGCTTCAGATAAGGCTCCACTAGCAGAATGGTTGGGACTTGGGATAGGAGATGTGCTCACGATCTTATATGTTAAGTTCATTGCCCCATATATCTTTTTCAAAAACTTTCTTCTATGACATTAACAGCAAATTCACAACAGTTTATATATGAAAATATTTGAGAGAGAGAAAATTCTATAAACCTTACCTTATTCATCGGGATGAGTCTATAGGGTGAGTCTACTATGTTTAAATAGAGGGATAGGTGATACAAATATGGTTACAAATGATTATGCAAGATTACACAGAATCATAGATGATAACACAAGATTTTACTATCAATATAAGATTACACAGAATCATAAATATCCGACTATGAAGATTTGAATAATAAATGATTACACAAGATTTCAGAATCATAAATATTCTACTATGAAGATTTAGCTCTATTACCCTCCCACAAGCATAAAGGGGAGTCAAGCACATTGAGCTTGGACCACAGAAATACAAAGCGTGGTGAAGCAAGTCCCTTGGTAAGCCCATCAGCAAGCTAATTATTAGAATTAATAAAGCCAATGGATAACTGCTTCTGAAAGACATGCTCCCGAACAAAATGATAATCAATTTTAATGTGTTTGGTGCAAGCAAGGAACACCAGATTAGCCGTGAGATAGATAGCAGAAAGATTATCGCACCATATGGTCGGAGGAGAGCGAAGTTGTAGACAAAGTTCACGAAGCAAAGACTCTATCCAAATGAGTTCAGCAATGGCGTTAGCTAAACTTTTGTATTCAGACTCTGTGCTTGACCGAGCAACAGTACATTGCTTCTTAGAGGACCAAGAGATGAGATTTGATCTCAAAAAAATGGCATATCCGCTAATCGAGCGTCGATCATCAGGGTTGCTAGCCCAATTAGCATCAGAATAATCATGCAAAAAAGATAAAGAACCACGACGAAGAAAGAGTCTATGAGTAATGGTACCTTTCAAATAACAAAGGATTCATTTGACGGCTGCCCAATGAGACGTGGTAGGCCTATGCATAAATTGACAGACTTGATTAACGACATAAGCAATATCAAGTTTTGTGACGGTGAGATATTGGAGACTGCCAACCACACTTCGATAGAGAGAGGGGTTGTCAAACAGATCACCATCAAATAAGGAGAGATAAGACCCCGCAACAATAGGAGTACAGAGAGGCTTACAGTCAAGTATAGCACAATGGGTTAGAACATCATGAATATACTTTGACTGTGTAAGATGAAGACCATAGGAATTAGAAACAGCCTCAATACCAAAAAAATAATGAAGAGGGTCCAAATCCTTCACCACAAATTTCCGACTGAGATCAACGAGAAGAGACGTGAATGGAGCACCAGATGTGCCAGTGAGGATAATATCATCAACATAGATCAAGAGAAGTACCATATAACCAGACCGTCGTAGTATAAACAGAGAAGAATTTGCTTGAGAACTAAAAAAGCCAAGGTGCTGAAGAAAACTGCTCAGGCGTTGGAACCATGCCTGTGGAGCTTGTTTAAGACCATATAGAGGTCGCCATAACCGACAAACAAAATGAGGGTGAGAAGTATCTGAAAATCTAGGTAGTTATTTCATATATATTTCTTCATTCAAGTGCCCATGTAAGAATGCATTTTGAACATCAAGTTGTCGGATAGGCCAATCAAGAGAAACTGCAATGGATAGGACAGTCCGAATAGTAACTGATTTGATAACAGGGCTAAATATCTCCTCATAGTCAATCCCTTCCTGTTGATTGAAACCTTTAGCCACAAGACGGGTCTTATAACGATCAATGGTGCCATCAGCATGCTGCTTGATCTTATAAACCCATTTGCAGCCAATGACATTTTGCGTAGAAGAGGGTGAAACAAGATCTCATGTGTGATTCTGAATAAGAGCCTGATATTCTTTCTGCATTGCTTGGACCCACTTGAGATCTTTCTGAACCATAGTAAAAGATTTTGGTTCTTGAAGAATAGTAGAAACAAAAAAGATAGCTGGATGCCTAGAGATAACGAACCGAGGTGGAGGAAGAGAGCCATCATGAGAACGAGTCACCATGTGATGAGTCCGTGGTGGTGAACTAGGTGGCTCAGAGATATCAAAAGTTACGCCAGCCGAAGAGAAAAGATTAGTCACCAAATTATCAGTGGATGGTCCAGATGGTGGAACAGGTAGGGTATAGGAGTCAGAGGGAGGGCAAGATGCACCAGAAGCGTTCACGGAGCCTGCAAGGGTTGTACTGAAACTGACCGATGTAGATATCTTGGACCCATAGAAAAAAGAATATTCATTAAACACTACCATACGACAGACAAAAATGTGACCAATGGCAAGATCTAAACATCTATATCCAAGGTAATACTGAGAATATCCAAGAAAAACATAGGATCGAGAATGTGGTTCAAGTTTGTGTTATGTGTAGGACCGAAGATAGGAAAAACACAAACATCCAAAGACACGAAGAAAATTATAATCTGGAGTGTGTCCATACAAAAGTTGATAAGGTGACTGAAAATAAAGAGATTTAATGGGAAGGCAGGTTGATAAGAAAAATAGATGTTTCAAACGCATAGTCCTAGAACTTTGGAGGTAGGTAAGAATGAGTAAAAAACGTAGGACCAATGTCAACAATGTGTCTGTGTTTTCACTCAGTAGCACTATTTTGCTAAGGTGTGTGTGGACATGATATACGATGAAAAATGTCATTATTTTATAATTCATTTTGAAAGTCATGGAAAAAAAATTTTTTAGCACCATCAGATTGAAGATTCTTTATTTTATAGGAATAAAGATTCTCAACTTGCAAGCAAAAAGCATAAAATATTCATGTAACATCAGAATGATTTTTCATGACAAAAAATCAAAAATATTTGCTATAATCATCAAGAAAATAAATATAATATAAATGATCAAAATGAGAAGTAATAGGTGCCGGACCTCAAATGTCTGTATGCACAAGTTCAAATAACATAGAATTTTTATTCATGGTAGGTGGAAAAGAGCAGTTTACAATCTTACCCATCTGATATGCTGAACAACATGGGTAGCATGATTTTTATTTAAAGAAACACTAAAAAATAAACTACGCTGAACAATGGAAATAAAGCATGACCTCAACGTTGGTGCCAGAAGACAGTTGAATCTGAGATAGATAAGAGAGCCTGTGGGTTCAAAGAATAGCTAGCATTGGGCGGAGGCAGTACAATCCATCTTTAATTGGTCCTAGTAAAAGCTCCTGGCACATGTGGAGGTCCTTAACAATAAAATAATCAGAATGAAGCTCAAAAAAGCAGGTATTATTGCGAACAAATTTGGATATGAAAAGTAACTTTCTAAAAATTTTGAGTGCACATAAAATGTTATTCATATGTAAGGGACAATAAGGTGTATGTAAAGTAGAAGAGCCAGAGGCAAGGACAGGCAAACCTGAACCATCATCGATAAAAACATGATTTGTGGTTGACTGATCATCTCTAATGTTGAAGTTGGCGAGATCAGATGTCACATGATGCATTGTGCCAGAGTCAATATACCAGTCCAGATCATGAGTCCCAGATACTGATCCTTGTGAAGAATGAGCCTGGACTATCTATGTATAAGGAGAACAAAATGAGGCCATGTGATCAGGTCGTGCACACATCTGACAAATAACTTGATCATTGGGCATGAAAAATCTGTTAGGTCCATAGTGTGAATTATTGGAAGTGGACTAGATTCGGTTGGTTAGGCCAAAGAAGATACGACTAGGCCCAATTGGCTGACCAGAGTGGCCAGATCATGATGCAGCTGAGTTAGGCCGAGAAGAATTGCCAGGCCCACTTTGGTCATAATAGTTAGCTAGAAAGAAGCTCATGCCATTGTTGCGCCTAGAACTAGTGTAAGAATCAGCTCGAGAAGGGAAGAAGTTCTACCTTCGTCGTGACAACCACGACCACCGCATCCGCCCCATTAGCCACGTGAGCTCCGATCGCTGCTGTAGGAAATGCCATCACGACCGTCTACCCAGTGCACTGTGGGTTGTGGAGTTGGCCCCAAAAGACTGGTAAGGGGCGACGATGGCTTGAATGGGGTGGCAAAGTTGCGTCGCGCCTCTTGTTGGAGAAGTAGCATCTGCAAATCATCGGTGGACAAGGTTGAAAGAGTGAGAGCAAGGGCGAGCACAAGCGGTTCCCATTCCAAGCCCAGATCCAAAGTAATTCATCAATTAATCTGCATCGATGTCATGAGCTTACCGATCTGTGCAAATTAATTTGCAACATCACGGACCTCTTTTAGATAAGCCATCATGGATTTATTATTCTTGCTCAGTTTACACCATTGCAAATCAATAAAGTCCTCTTGAGCCATGGTGTGAGAATCAAAGAGATTGGCAAGAGTAGTCCAGGCAGCGAGAGCAGAGAAGAGTCCAATAAGGTTGGATTTGATGGAGGAATCAACAGAGAGCAAGAGCACAGTGAGAGTAAATTGATCATGAACTAACCATGTATCGTATTTGGAATTTGGTTTGGGTGTGCCATCCTTGTCGATGAGCATCGCTAGTGGTACCTTGAGTGTGCCGTCGGCATATCCGAGAAGCTTGTAAGCCCGAAAAAGTAGAATCATCATGTTCTTCCATAGATAGTAGTTTGGACCCTTAAGTTTGATAGGCAAGTAGGGAATAGTAGAGAGAAGTGTTTGTATGTTTGATGAGTTTGAGAGATGACCATAATTGAAAGAAAAATTGAACTGTTGAAGATCTGTGAAAAGAAAACTCAAAAATTTTGAAAAAAAATTGAGAAAATTATCCAGATTGGCTCTGATATCATGAAAATATTTGAGAGAGAAAAAATTCTATAAACCTCACCTTATTCATCAGGATGAGTCTGTTGTGTTTAAAAAGAGAGATAGATGATACAAATCTAGTTACGAATGATTATACAAGATTACACAAAATCATAGATGATTACATAAGATTCTACTATTAATACAAGATTACACAGAATCACAAATATCCTACTATGAAGATTGGAATCATAGATGATTACATAAGATTTCAGAATCATAAATATTCTACTATGAAGATTTAGCTCTATTAATATAAAAATTGTCTTTACAAATACTTTGTGATAAGCTCGAGGCAAGCAAAAAAAACTATAGGACTCCACATCCAAAACGGTTGATTTTCCTGTGGATGTCTGAGCAAGATGTTTCAAGATGAAAATTTTAGAATATAGACCCTTCGGCACTTGAGATTGGGGAAAAGATTCCATGGAGCAAGGAAAACGTTTTAGGTTGCTTATACTACTTGTCATAAGGAGCAGGAGCAAATGCAACCACAGGACTGTGGCTAGTTATGTTTATTTTTCATCATAAATCACTGCTAGCTTTTTAAAAGCATGCAGCTAACCAAATTAGATTCTGAATGCTAGCAAGTTTGGAGTTTATCAGCTTAAAATGGTTCATGCACTCGATAGTACATATGTTTCAGCCAGCTCACATCAAGGCAACTCAAGATGCAGATCTTACAGCTCGATCAACATGAGGATTCATCTTCATACCAAGCATGACAGACTGTAAGAAAATAATAGACTATAGCAAATGAATGATTGTACTCTCGTGTCCATGCTGTCACATTCATTACTAGATGACGGACAGAATAATAGTTAGCTGGAAATGATCATACTTAACCAAGAGTAGTTAAGTGACAAAGGGTCGTCATTGAAGAGATGGATAGTAACCTAGCAGGCCTTATGGTTCTGTCTCGCGACTGTCAGGCCACTTAATTGTTGTTGATGGAAATTCCATGTGCATGATCTTCTCCCAAGTTGCCTGAACTTAAGCTACAGAACCTATGAAAATGGAACGTTGTACTTTCCAACTAGCCTCCTATTTTCCCTGGTAAGCCCCTCTCTTGCACAAAGTTGACTTGGGTTAGGAATAGGTACCACATTTAGTGATTTCAGGTTGAGAGGTGATTTTAAAACATTCAAAAATGACAAATGATCATATCTTAATTGATAAAGCCTATAAATCATCGGCTGCAAAATTTAACTAGTATAATAGCTTTATTGCCTCGAACTAAATGTGAATGTTCTGGCATCAATTGCCTCACGAACTAAATGTTCCACCACCAAATTTTCTTTTTTTACCATACCACTCATCATTGGATTTTGGAATTCAAAGAATTTCTATTATTTTACTTCGGTTTCACCCTACAATCCAGCACAACTTTTCAGCATGCATACCCTTCTTCAACAATTATACTCAGAAAGATAATCCAGCCACTTTTTCCCCTTGTAAAACCATCAGTCAGTCCTAGCTACCTGAAAGAGTCCTTTTCCATTTTCTTCTTGGATGCATTAAAAATTATTAGCCTATGCTCTGTGATCAGATTTTCTGCTAGGAAATTTGATCTAATGTCAGCAGAAAGTTCTTTGAACATCAATCTTGCTTTCTTTCAGAAAGAAACTTTTGAATTTCTGTTGCCATCTTAAACAACTTTTCAAAGACTACAACACTTTCCACATATTATAATATTCATTTGTAGGTGTAGGATTATAAATTAGTGCAAATTAAGTACTAAATCTTCCATTGTGTTCCAATTTCCCAATCGTTCCATCACATCCTCTACCCAATGATATCCCACTCATATAAGGACATTTCTTGATGCCTCAGAATGTCATCAATGTATCACATGTATGCTAGTACACTACCAATATCAGATGTAAAATTGGCATTTCCACATGGTCTGTCATTACTCTATATGCAAGTCACCACTAAGGACAGAATGAAGTCCCTGTTTAGCTATTGATGAACAATCATGTACCAAAAAGCAATTGATGAACAATCATCACTGCTTTGCAAGTTGGGTTTTAGTTGAATTGTTATATGTAGATCTTAATAAACAATATCGAACAATTCACCCCACTTTTTTAATCCATTATCAGACCACCTAAATTCTAATACAGGTTTTGCTAAATTCTAATATAGATCGAACATTCAAGACGTGTTGCTGTTTATGACGCTCTAACGAAAGAGCTATCTGTCGTACTAATCTATCTATATGTATCCCTTCCATGGAAAATTCTAAATCCAATTACAATAACAACTGTGAAACTTTGGCACAAAACCAACGACCAAGTAATGAACAAAAGTATGCAACCAAAATTTCTGAAAGATATCCGATCACTGAATTTAAATTCAAATCCTTAAAGAGGACTTGATCTCCGTATTAAGTTCAGCAACTGGATGTACCGTAACTCCAAAAAGATCAAAACTTGCATTGAATCAAACACCATATGATCACACAAATAAACCTTAGAATATGTACAAAATGAGAAGATAGACTAGCTGAAAAGGAAGCAACCTTTTCCCCTATGGTGGACATAAACATTAGCTAAAGCTTCAAATACCTCATATGATCTGCATGGAAGGAATGGAAGATCGAAAGAACGCGAATCTCCAGCATCCAAGAGCAGTGCCTCCTCCCCCGCCGCACGAATGCAGATCTGGGTAAAATAAATAAATAAATATATATATATATATAATATATATTATATATTATATATATAATATATAATAAGCGTTAGGATTAGTGGGAGGGAAGGAATAGCAGGAGATGGCACTGAATCTGGGTAGAAAGAAATCTAGCGTTAGGGATTCTTATCGAGGAGAAGAGGAAGCGACGGCAGAGATGGGAGACCAACGGTCCCTCGAGCGCCATGGTTTCGAGAAGAAGAGGAAGCGACGGGAGAGATGAGAGACCAACGGTCCCTCGAGGGAAACTCGATAGATAAAAAGTAAATGGAAAAATTGTGTCAAGATCCCTTGTTGAATCTCTCTTTATTTATTTCAAGTTTATGAGTTGCAGGTTTAATCCACCAGAGTCTGCATACCAGTTTGCAGTTTCTAAGCTGAGCTAGGTAAGCATAAGTATCGTCTATTTATTATTTCCCGGTCCCTAATTTACAAGGTCCGCTCGGTATGGCACCGTTTTGCCGACTCATAAATTTGTTTCGACAAAGCTGCTCACCCGCTGTTGTCCTTTTCCGGTTTCCAGGTCCCAAGTTTTTGTTTTTATTTTATTATTTTTTTTTTTTTATGTAAGTCTCGTTTGATTCGTGAAAAAAAAAAAAATAATAAATAATTTTAAAAAAATTATTTTTTGAGAATAAAATTTTAGTACGATTAACTATGAAAATATGATTTATTATAAAATATTTTATATTTGGATGAGTATCTATTTTTTAAAAAAAAATATGTAAAATACTTACTATATCTTTAGTAGATATAAAACCATACATTTTTACTCATAAATTTTATATAAATATAAATATTATATTTATATTAATATAAATAAAATATTAATATATTATAATATAATATTAGACCATAATAATTTATTGTGTTAATATAATACTAATATATTAATATTATATTAATATAATATAAATATTTTAATATAATAACTTTATTAATATAGATATAAATATTATATTATATTAATATAAATATTATATTAATATCAATAAAATATTATATTAATATAAATATTAAAATAATATTAAAATATAATAAATATTAATACTATATTTATATAAATATTAAGATAATATTAATATAATATTATATTACTATTCAGTATTTCATTAATCTACCATCCATTGATATTTTACTAAATTTTAGCTGTGTATCTTAAAAGGGTATTGTAGGAAAAAAAGTATCACCACTTCTTATGTTATGGGAAGTACCAAAATCCATCCATCTCTTCCATGTGTTTCCACTTCGGAAGGTACTTTTTTCATTCTTTTTTTCTCTTAAAACTCCATACTTTTTTCACTCTCTTTTCTCTTAAAACTCCAATCAAACAAGAGACTTTTTTTCTGCTCTCCAGAAAGTGTCTCTTCTCTCCTCCACTTTCTATCAACCAAATGAGTCCATAAAGTGTCCCTTCTCTCCTCCACTTTCCGTCAACCAAATGAGTCCATATAATCGGCATCTCCCTCTCTTGGAATATGTGGTCGATGAATTTTTCTTTCTTTATTAGTCTTTAATTTAAAAATTTCATTTGAAGTTATATTAAAGCTGAAAACAAATATTAATATATTCATATCTATATTTATTTTATTTAATAAATATAAATATAAACATAAATATCAATACTAATATCAATTGAATGTATATTTATATATTTATTTTAAATAAATATGAATAAAAATTGAATACCAAAAATATAGATAAATATTAAATTTTATGATCATATAACCAAAGATATTATGAAATAGATGATAAATTAAATTAATAATATATTAATAAGATTATTTTTAAAAATAAAATTATAAGTATCATATAAAATTAAATAAAATTATATATTCATATTATCCAATCCACTTTCATTCTGAATTTGGAAAAAGCTCAAAATATATTATTTGAAAATTATTTGTAAACTCTAATTGATAGCTGATAAGCTGCCCAAGATTTCAACTGAGATGCTTAGATATTTTAAAATTCAATCAATATACAAAAATCAAGATATCAAAATATTAATAAATGTGGTACATCTAAGTAAGACAATAACTTCCAGATATTAATTAAAATATTTTATTTAGAAATAAAATTTTTTAAAAAAATATTAACTAATATTTTTATAATGTTTTAATACATACATACATACCATATATATATATATATATATATATATATATATATATATATATATATATATATATATATATATAATTTTGCATAACCTGCTCCATTAGCAGAAGGTATATCGATTCCTTTGGTTCGGGATTTGTAATTTCAACACGCGCAGAGAAGAGAGCAAACATACTGCGACCGAAAAGGAAACAGAGCTCAACTATCACTAACAACCCATTGGCCATTTCGTAAATAAGCAACTTGTAATCACGACCGGCCCTGGGGCGGGTCAAAGCGGGCGACCGCCCAGGCCCCTATTTTTTTTTTTCGTCTGGGTAAACCAAACGCCTCTTCCTCTCCCGAGTCCCAACACCCCAACGGCTTTTTTGGATAAACCAAACGTCTTCTCCCTCTCACAACCTGTAGCTCCTCTCCCCCGCCTCCTCCTCCGTCTTCGATTTTTTCATCCTATTCTGCTGTCCATCGGTGATTCTTCCTTATTTTGGACATCAAAAATCAGATCAAAATCTGTCAAAAAGTCAAGTAAATCTCTTCAATCCTTCTCTTTCAATCTGCTATGAATTTTAAACTTAATTTTTTACCGATTTATTGTCAGAAAAATTCTTGAAATCCTAGTTCAACAAGTTCCCCTGTTTTTTCATTTTTTTTATCTTTCCGGCACCGTTAGGCTGCCGCCGGTCACCGGAGCTTGTGGTTGTCGTCGTCCGATCGTCGAAGGCTTTAGTTGTGGATGGTGTTGGCCGGGGAGGAGGATCTCCCTTGTGGGTTGTGGCCTTGCCTCAGGAACAGGGATGAGTTCTCTGTTTCGTTAAAAAAAAAAAAACAGAGAGAAAGAGTCCTTGTTTTACCATGGAAAAAGAAGGAAAAAAAAACTATTCGACCACTGTTGACTGAATTGGATTTTTTGATGCTTTATATATAAATTTTTTTATTTCTCTTTTTAGATCCTTGAATATGTTGTACTCTCAGCTTCTCTTGTTCTCAGCTCATTGAGTCTTCCAGATGAACTTTTTCTCTGACCATTCTCTATACATATGTAACAAATTTAAAATTTAAAAAAAAAATCACTGGAGCCTGTGGTTGTCGTCATCCGATTGTCGGAGACCGCTCCTTTAGTTGTGGGCGGTGTTGGCCGGAGAGGAAGATCTCCCTTACGACCTTACCTCAGGAACGAGGGATGAGTCCTCTATTCTGTTAAAAAAAAAAAAAGAAAGGATCCCCTATTTTACCATGGAAGAAAAAGGAAAAAAAAAAGAGAAAAGAAAAAATGATCCACAGTTCACACAATAAAAAAAAAAAGAAAAAAGATGATCCACACTGTTCTATTAAAAAAAATAGAGGATGAGTCCTCTGTTTTACTATGGAAGAAGAAGAAGGAAAAAAAAAGATGGTCCACAGTCCACACAATAAAAAAAAAAAATGGTTCACACAATATAATTACATGAATTTGTTAATTATAATCCAATTGGTTTAGGTATATGAAATTTGGTTCGTCTGTGTGAAAGTCTCAATCAATAGGTTAGTATTCTTGCATATGATGGAATATATTTAATTTTGTACATCTAGGACTTGCTTTTTTAAATAAATATAATTATGGTCTTTATATCCATCTTATTTTTTTAGATAGCTTGTGGTTTCACTTCATTTTCTTATTATTTTTACTATATCTTATTCTTAAAATAATTAATTAATTATCATATTTTATTTTTAGATTTAAATTTTTATTACAATTACAGTAGCTTTTGCTCAAATTTTGTTCCATCAACAAAGCCTTCAAGCAAGTTCTATTGTTCTATCAAAAAGCTTTAAATTAGGTTCTATTGTTCTAAACTTTAAATTTATTGATTACTAATTTTAGCTAATATTTATTATTTTATTTATCAAAATGATACCTAGAAAATATCCTTCGGGTCATGAAAAACTTAAGAAAAAAAGAAAACAAGAACAATTAACTCAATCATTAAAAGGAGGTCTTGATAAATTTATTATAAGTAAAAAAAGTGATATAGATAAAATTCAAATAATATTGCTAGTGAATTTGTCAACAAAAATATAAATATTACTTATGAATTAAATAATGATAATAATATTATTAATAATGATAATACTAATAGCACAGATGATCTCATTAGTGGTGATAAAAATTTAATGAATGAAAAATCAAGTGAATCAAATACTTTTGACATTTATGATCCTAGGATATGGGATAGTCTTGATACAAATTCTAAAGATTTATTAATTAAAAATGATCCTAAAAGAGATATTAATATAAAGTTCCCTCTTGATCAATATAATAGACATTTTTCTTTAACACATTATGATCGAACTTTACCAAATGGAGAGCAACATGACCGAAAATGGTTAGTATATTCAAAAGAGTTAGACAAATTATTTTATTTTTGTTGTAAGCTATTTAAATCAAATGATAATAGTAGTAGAAGTCAATTAGCAAGTGATGGCTTTAGAGATTGGAAACACCTTAGTGAAAGACTTAAAGCTCATGAAACTAGTAATGATCACATTCATAATATGACCACTTGGATTGATTTACAGAATAGATTTAAAAAAAATCAAACAATCGATAAACATATTCAAGAGCAAATTAATAAAGAGAAAGAACATTGGAAAAAAGTACTATTAAGAATAGTAGCTGCTGTTAAATTTTTTGCTCAAAGTTCTCTAGCTTTTCGTGGAACGAATGAAAAAATTTATCAAAATAGTAATGGTAATTTTTTACGATTAATTGAAATGATTACTGTTTCTGATCCAATTATGCAAGAACATCTTAGACGTATTCAAAATAATGAAATTCAATATCATTATCTTAGTCATAAAATTCAAGATGAGTTAGTAATTGCATTAGCATCTAATATAAAAAATTTAATAATTAAAAGAATTAAAGAAGTAAAATATTATTTCATTATACTTGATTGTACTTCAGATGCAAGTCATCAAGAACAAATATCTTTGATCAAACGATGTGTGAATATTTCAAAAAGACCAATAACAATATAAGAATACTTTTTAGAATTTTTAAAAGTAGATAATACATCAGGTTTAGGCCTTTTTAATGAATTACAATCTATTATAGAAACTCTTGATTTAAACATTGATGATATAAGAGGACAAGGATACGACAATGGATCTAATATGAAAGGAAAAAATCAAGGAGTACAAAAAAGATTATTAGAAATAAATTCTAGAGCATTTTATACACTATGTGCATGTCATAGTCTTAACTTAACACTTTGTGATATGGCTTCATCTTGTAGTAAAGCTAAAACTTTTTTTGGTGTAATACAACGTATATATAATGCATTTGGTGGTTCTACAAAGAGATGAAAAATTTTACTTGATAATGTACCTAATTTAACATTAAAGCTATTGTCACAAACACGTTGGGAAAGTCGCATTGAGAGCGTCAAAGCAATAAGATTTCAAACTCCACAAATAAGAGAAGCTTTATATCAATTAGCTGAAATTTGTGAGGATTCAAAAACAAAGAGTGAAACTGAATCTTTAGCAACACATGAGCTTGAAAATTTTAAATTTTTATTAGGAATGATTATTTGGTATGATATACTATCTACTGTTAATTTAGTTAGCAAAAATTTACAATCAAGGATATGCGTATAGATGTTGCCATTGATCAATTAAAAGGATTAGTTTCATTTTTTGAAAGATATAGAGAGACTGGCTTTACTTCTGCCATGAGTTCAGTTAAGAAAATTGCAAATGAGATGGGAATTGATCCTATATTTCGTATAAAATATCAAGTAAAAAGAAAAAAATAATTTGATAAAAATATTAATGTAGATATTGAACAATCACCAGAAGAATCATTTAGAGTTAATTATTTTTTATATTTAGTAGATCAAGCTATCTTTTCATTGAAACATAGGTTTGAACAATTTCAATTATATAAAAATAATTTTGAATTTTTGTTTGATTTCAAAACATTAATTTCATTGGATGAAGAAAGTTTGAAAAATTTTTGTCTTAATCTTCAAAATATTTTAATAAATGGTAATCATTATGATCTTGATGGGATTGATTTATTTTCAGAATTAAAAGTTCTAAAAGCAATTATGCCAAAAGAAAATAATACTGCTATAGATATACTTAATTATATTAATAAAATAAATTGTTATCCAAATACATCAATTGCATATAGAATATTATTGACCATACCTGTCACTGTTGCCTCTACTGAAAGAAGTTTTTCAAAATTAAAATTATTAAAATCATATTTACGATCAACAATGTTACAAGAAAGATTAAATGGTTTAGCTATGCTATCTATTGAAGAAGAATTATTGTCAAATATTGATTACAAAGAAATTATAAAAAATTTTGCATTACAAAATGTACGTAGATTAATTTTTCAATAATAATTAATATTTAAAATATATTAATTTTTAATAATTTTTTTTTATTTGGCCTCAGGCCTAAAAAATATCAGGACCAGCCCTGCTTGTAATAATCCAGGTTTTAGAAAGTTGAGACAGGACATGTCTTTGTCTTTGCAGATCTAACCCTCCATTCACACTTCGTACGATTTTTTTTTTTTGGTTCAATTCATGTGCTGGAGTTAGTCAAGCCACATAACACTCACAAATAGAACGTAGATTAAATACCAACCCAATTCAAACTGGAGAATTGCTAATCTAATCAACAAGAGAAAAAAGAAAAAAAAGAAAGATCAAGAAAAAGAAAGAAAGAACACTGATCAGAGGAATTTAATGCTTAGAACATCATTTTATTTCATTCCGGTAACAAGTTCAGAGCTAATAAACAAACCCAAATCCATACAAGAAATGAAAATATATAAAACTGAAAAGAAATCGGCTAAAAAAGCTTCTTATCCACAAAGTATATGTAAGATTAATTACATGTCCGCCTTGGATGTCTTGATGTCTTCACCCTTTGTTGTTCTCTTCTACTATGTTCACCGCCCTGGGCTGTCTCTTCTTCTCCTCAGCCAGCTTGGGCACGGTCACTCTCAGAACTCCATCCATCAGGTGGGCTTTAATGGAGTCCATGTCAGCCCTCGCTGGAAGCCTGAATTGCCTCCAGAACTTGCCGGAGCACCTCTCAGCTCGGTGCCATTTCTCGCCCTCCACCGCCTCCTCAGTCTTCCTCTCTCCGATGATCCTCAGTACCCGGTTCTCTACTTCTATCTTGATACCTTCCCTCTTCACTCCTGCATGGGTATTAATTAAAATGCCGATGCCATGCATTAAGCACAAACAGGAACTTATCAAATGCACCAAGGATAACAAATGTCCAAAAAAAACATGTTAACGAAACAAAAAAAAATTGTCATATATATATATATACTGATCTTGATCAAATTGGTCATATTTCTGATTTATTGCTCTTGGATCTCTAGCTCAGCCAAAGCTCCACTTAAGAAATTTCAAAATCTTAACTCAAAAACTCGGCTAAGTTTTAGTTACCCTTCATATATTTCAGAAGATAACCTAAATAAAGTGCCACTTTACATTTAGATTCTTTTTTTTTTTGACTTCTTTTTTTTTTCCTAAAATAATTTTGAATATTAATTAATACAGTCATTATAAGAAATTTTCACTGGAGACGCTTCTTGTCTACCTTTTCTAACAATCAATTATACCTTCTTCATCTTCTCCCCCTAAAAAAAAAAAAAGGGATTCAAAAAGGAATATATAATTTAAATTAAATTGATCAATAGAATTTACGAGAAGTTGTACATGGGAAACTCGTAATCGACTGAGATCAGATTCTTAGATCAAAGCCATTCATTTGATAACATACCTGGAACATCGAGAGAGATCACGTGAGCCTGGGAAGTCTCCTTCCAGCCAGCACGTGCGAGGGCGAGGGTCTCCATGGCCTTGGGCACGTGGAAGGGAGTCTGCTCGAAGATTCGGAAAGGATCATCACTGGGCAACATCATACCCCATATACTCCTGGCGTACGGCATAAGACCCTTTCTGGGTAGAGTCACCAGTCCCAAAAGAAGAACCACCAACACCACAGAAGCCTTCATTGGAAAATACAGTAGTTATTCAGAAAAAATAACAGTACGTGAGAGAAGGGTAGGGCTGATGGAATGCTTGGCTTCGCTGCTGACTATCGCTTTTGTTGTTGGTTTCGGGAGTCTTGGGTTGATGGGGTTTTCATAGGAAGAGAAGGGACGTAGAGATGGGAGGAGATGATTCTGGGAGCTTCTAGCGGGGCACCACTCTACAATTAAGGGTGGCATTTTTTGCAAAGGCCGTTTACCAACGCCGTGGCAGAAGAGGAGATGCTGTCGTGCGTGCTATGGACTGGTCTGCTAATAACTATAGGAAAGGTGGTGACGTGTTATCTTAAATCTAAGCCGTTCAGGAAATAACGTGGCAGAAGAAGAGATGCTGGCGTTCATGTTATAGAATGGCCCACCATGGGAGAGGTGGTACGTGTTTTCTTCAATCTGAACCATTCAGAAGGATAAGTGTGGTTACTGATGAAAAAACGGTGTTGGAAAAACAGTGGCGTCTGCATAAGAACTTCTTAGTCAGCCATCGAACTTTTCGATTGCTGATATTCTAGAGGAACGTAATCCTATCCATTCCATCGAATGATTCAAATTAAAAAAAATGAATAGACAAATAGTGCTCGACTTGATGGATATGCATCAAAAAAAAACACTTAATGGACGATTTTGATCTGATTATTATATTTTATTTTAATAAAAATTTAATTATGAATCAATGATGAAATATAAGAATTGAAAGATCAAAGAATAATGGTGGATCAGATCGAATCATCTGGGAACCATCAACCTAGATCCTTAACTCTAAAAAATATCAAGCATATTCTTATGGCGACACTATCGATAAATGAAGTAAGATGGTTCGAGGTATGAGATATGTATGAAATTATTAAACCCCTTTAGCTTATAAGTAAGGCACAAAATCAATATGGTCACTGAGGATGTTTGGGTGGAATTGAGATTTTATAATATCAATCGACATTTTAGAGGCAAGATATTGACATCTTAGCCAATATGACAAATTAAAAATTATTAATTATATTTAAAGATTAATTATCACATTGATTTGCTAATAAGTATTTCAACATAAAAAAATTATATTGATAAGGACCATTTTATCAATTTATCAGCTATAATAAAGGGAGTGCTGATTTCCATTGATAGTATAACCAAATATGTGATAACCCGATCCGATGGGCCAAAAGCCCACTAAACCCATTAAAAAAAAAAAAAATAGGGAAGAAGATTTCCGATCGGAGTCTTCCTCTTCCTCAGTTTCGATCAGGAATCGGAGTCCTAAGGCCATTAAAAGATCCTAGGACGAGCTCTATAAGAACCTCCCTCCTCTCCTCTAAGTGTAGACCCATCAGTCACCAACGATCGCCGGAGTTCCTCTCCGATTTTTTCGATTGAAGCCACGGTCTCTCGACTCGTGCTCGCCGCGATTTCACGCCGGTGGAGGTTAACGGAGGCTGTGATAAGGCCTCCTTCCTCTTCCTCTCTTCTCTCCCTTCTTTCACATGCCCGTGGGCACGATTGCCGGCGACAGGTGTCGTCGGATTTTGTCATAAAAGAAAACCTCTATTCGGCCTCTTTTTTTTCCTGATTTTCCAGCACCGACGGTCACCACCGACCGCCGGCCTTGGCCCCTCCAAATTCGAAAAGCTCTCCCCTCACCGTCGGCCACCGTCATGATCGAGGGTGGCTACGAACAGCCGGTCAAAGGGTACGGAGACCTCTAGGTCCCCTGTTTCGGCCCAAGAAGGCCGTGGGAAGAAGGAAAAAGAAAAAGAAAAGAAAAGGAAAAAGAAAAAGAAAAGAAAATGCAAAATAGAAAAATAAAAAAATAGAAAAAATAAAATAAAATAAGAAAAAAATTTCCTCTCTCCCCTCTTTCTCCCTCTTTCTCTCTCTTCTCTCTCTCTATTTTCTCTCTCTAAAAAGAAAAGAAAAAAAAAGAAAAATAAAAAGAAAGGAAAATATATATATAATAATAATAATAATAATAATAAATACATGTGAGAGAAAGTTTCTCTCATCTCTCTCTTAAGTCTTTCTCTCTCCTCTCTCTACCTTCTCTCTATATTTTTCTCTCTAGATTTTCTTCCTATTTTCTCTCTCTAGACCCTTTTATCTCTTTTTATGGATTTTGTCTCTCTAGGGTCATTCTCTCTCTGATTGCATATGAAAATATGATGATGTGCGACTGCTCCGAAATTCGTGCAAGTAGATCGGATTTTGATCCAATCTTTCTTCGAAATTGATAACATCAATCATGGTTAATCCATATTAAGTCATCCTGATATAACCTCTAATGATCTCAATCATGATTGTCACTTTTGAAGGATACGAAGATTCTCTCTCCACTTTCTCTCTCTATTTTCTCTCTCATGACCGACTTTCTCTCTCTAAAAAAGGTCTATGAATTCTGTATCGAGTCATGCCTTCATTTTTTAGAAGCTCATATTGACTATAACAAGATGATCTGAAGTTACTTTGATATCCGTGCTGTATGTCAACTTCATTTGGCCATATCAAGTATTTTTCAAACCCATTATTAAAGAATCCTATTGATTGATTTTGACCTTAATTCGATCTGTGCTTCATGATTTCTTGATCAAGTCACTTAAATCTGACCCTCAGATCAGAGACCCTGAATTGCTCTGGTATCTGGATGGTCCGACACATCTGGACAACAGTCCTCTTTCCTTATGATTTAACCTTGTTATATTTATGGAATAAAATTTGATAATGATTTGATATTTTAAATAGGATTAGCTGATTCTTCTAACGAAGTCTGAAGATCTAAGATGAACGAGGTAAGTAGATCCTATGCTCCTTATTTATTTATTTTTTAAATGATCATGTTTTTATGCAAAGAATTGCTATTGATGAAATCATAATTTTTCATAAAATAAGGATCGGCATATGTGATATGAAAAAGCATGTTTTATTATGAGCATTGATTTCATGAATATGTCTTATGAAAATAGCATGCTTATGAAGCATAAATTTCATTATTTTTCCATCTATGTATATGTATGCTTTAAGAAAAAATATAATGATTTCAAAGGCTTTCAGATGGCTATGAATGAATCTCTTTGGGAAGGTCGATATCCGGAGCTAGTATCCACACGAAACATGGCCCTGCCAGCGGGTATAAAGTTGGCACATGAATTAAGAACTCTGTCGATTAAGAAACATGGTCCTGTCACGGATATAATAGTAATCTTAGCACGAATATCTGTGAGCAATGTTTTGAAACATGACATGAATACATGATGAAAATGATTTACGATTCATGATTGTGAAATATACATGATTTATGCATTCATGATGAGTTTATAACTTGTTTTATTATATGCTCTATGAAATGCTTTATTTTGTATTATCTGTTATTTTCTAAATATTGTATTATCATGAAAACTTATGCTTGATTCGATAAGGAAGCGCAAGTTCTACTTACTGGGCTAGTGTAGCTTATATTCTTTTTGTTTTCTTTTGTTTGAACAGAGAAATAAGGTTAGGATCGACAAAAGGAATCCAAACTTGAAGATCGGCATAGCAAGCTTGAAAATTTGGCAGCAGAAGTTTAATTTATTTTATAATCATGGATTTGTAGTTATTTATGAATGTTGAGATTCGGATTAGTACTTGCTTTTAGATTTAGATACTCTGAACCAATATTGGTTCGATTATTTGATGAATAATAGAATTGAATCTTTTTATTTGACGGATTTTAGATGATTGTGATGGATTAGCTTCGTGTTATCGTGGGTTCCATCCCTCGGTAGCATGGCCGTGTTATGTCCTGGATTTGGGGCATGACAAAATATACCTAATACTGTGGTAACTTAAGATTTGCCTTAGATGAAAACCTTACTTAAGTATAAATAGGTTAGCTTTAATTATGAAATAGATCAGTTTGTAAAAAATTAAAGGTAAAGAGATAGAAAAAAAAAATAATGATGGATGACGGTAGAAGATGGGAGGTAGATGAGTGATCAAGAGCTAGTAATGGGAGAAATGTCTAGTTTAAATTCTCCTTTGGTCTTCTTCTATGAAAATCTAATGTTTGATACAATACCTAAGGTCCAAGAAGAAGAGGATGAGGCGTGAGACCTCTGGTTATTATTTTTTGATGAAAATATTTAGTTATTCTCAGCTTAGGTTTTGTACTTTTTTTTCTTTAGCCTTTAGTAAATTTTCAACAATAACCTTAGTATAATCTTGATTCTGGTCTTGTTTGGACTTTATTTTCCACTTTGATCTCATGTACATCCTTTACCTACATACCGGATATTTATATATCAAAATGATATTATATTTGTATATTGAAATTATACAATGGAGATGCTTAGATATTTTTAGAATTCAATCAATATACAAAACCTAGGATTAAAAATCTTGATAAATGTAGTAGATAAAATATTTTTTAGATATTAATTAAAATATATTATTTAGAAATAAAAATATATAAAAAATATTATTGAAATATTTTTATAATATTTTAATACACAAATACATGCTATATATATATATATAAAATTTTGTATCATAAAACAGTTAGCTAGTTGCCTTAGCAGAAGGTATATCAATTCTTTTGGCCGGGATTTGCAATTTCAACACGTGCATAGAAAAGAGCAAACATACTGTAACAAAAAGGGACACAGAGCTCAACCATCACTAACAACCCATTTGGCAAATAAGCTACTTGTAATAATCCAGATTTTATGAATATCGGCATACAGTAATTCTATAAAGTTGAAACAGGACATACTTGTCTTTGCAGATCTAACCCTCCATTCACACTACGTACGATTTTTTTTTCGCTCAACTACTGTGCTCGAGTTAGTCAAATCACATAACACTCACAAGTTGATTCAGATTAAATACTAACCCAATTCAAACTGAAGAATTCCTAATCTAATCAACAGGAGGGGAAAAAAAAAAAGAAAGTACACTGACTTGAGGAATTTAACGCTTAGAACACCATTTTACTTCATTTCAGGAATATGTTCCGAGCAAACAAACAGACCCAAATCCAAACAAGAAATGAAAATATATAAAACACAGAAAATTGAAAAGAAATTGGCTAAAAAAGCTTCTTCCACAGAGCATGTGTAAGATTAATTCTTGGTTGTCTTGATGTTTGCACCCTTGTTGCTCTATGCTACTATGTTCACCACCCTAGGCTGTCTCTTCTCCCAGCCAGCTTGGACACAGTCACTCTTAGAACTCCATCCACCAGGTGGGCTTTAATGGAGTCCATGTCAGCGCTCGCCGGAAGCTGAATTGCCTGCAGAATTGCCGAAGCTCCTCTCAGCTCGATGCCATTTCTCGCCCTCCACCTCCTCTTCAGTCTTCCTTTCTCCAGTGATCCTCAGCACCTGATTCTCCTCTACTTCTATCTTGATATCTTCCCTCTTCACCCCTGCATGGTATTAATTTAAATTATATAATTATAATTTAAGTCATATAATTATATAATTTAAAAAACAGTGGATTCATAAATAATTATATAATTTAAATTAAATTGATCAATAGAATTTACAAGAAGTTGTGCATGGGGAACACGTAATCGACTAAGATCAGATCCTTAGATTAAAGCCATTTATTTGATAACATACCTGGAACATCGAGAGAGATCACGTGAGCCTGGGAAGTCTCCTTCCAGTCAGCACGTGCGAGGGCGAGGGTCTCCATGGCCTTGGGCACGTTGCGGGGAGTCTGCTCGAAGATTCGGAAAGGATCATCACTCGGCAACATCATATCCCAAATACTCCTGGCGTACGGCATCAGGCCCTTTGTGGGAAGAGCCACCAGTCCCAAAAGAAGAACCACCAAAGCTACAGAAGCCTTCATTGGGAAATACAGTAGTTATTCAGAAAAAATAAGAGTGTGTGAGAGAGGGGTGGAGATGATGGAACGCTTGGCTTCGCTTTTGTTCTTGGTTTCGGAAGTCTTGGTTTGGTAGGGTTTTTATAGGAAGAGAAGGGATGTAGAGATGGGAGGAAGACGGTCGTCTTCTGGGAGCTAGCGGTTAAGAGTGGGGCACCACCCTACAATTAAGGGCGGCTTTGCTTGCGAAGGCCGTTTACCAACGACGTGGCAGAAGAGGAGATGCTGCCGTGCGTGTTCTGGAATGGTCTTCCAATTGCCATGAGAAAGGTGGTGACATGTTTTCCTAGATCTACGCCGTTCAGGAGAGTCCGTATAGTTACTGATGAGAAAATCGAATTGAAAATGACGTGGCATAAGCGGATATGTTGTCCTCCATGTTCTATAATGGTCTAGTATGGGAACGGTGGTGACGCGTTTTCTTCAATCTAAGCCGTTCAAGAGGGTAAATGTGGTTCCTGATGAAAAACTCTATTAGAGATAACGTGGCAGAAGAGGAGAAGCCGTTGTGCATGTTAAAGAATGGTCCACTATGGCAGAGGTGGTGACGTGTTTTCTTCAATCTGAGCCGTTCAGAAGGGTTAGTATGGTTATTGGCGAAAAAACGGTGTGGGAAAAGAAGTGTCATCTGAATAAAAAGCTATTTGTCACCGATCGAACTTTTTGGTTGCTGATATTCTAGAGGATCGTAATCCTGAATCCTCCCATTCCATCAAGTGATTCAAATTAAAATAAATAAATAAATAGTACTTGACCGATGTGCACAAAAAAAATACTTAATGGATGATTTGACCCGATTATTATCTTTTATTTTAAAAAAATTAATTATGAATCAATAATAAAAAATAAGAATTGAAAGATCATGACCACCCAGGTACATAATTTGTAAAGAAAATTATTATAAAAAATTTAATTTTTTACGATAAAATTTTTTCATCATTAAAGATAAAATTTTATTTTCGTTGCTAAAAATTTATAGAGAAAGCTCGTAGCAAAAAGTCTTAGTGATGAAAAAATTTATTTCATCGTCAAAAATAGTCAATCGAACAATAAAACAAAAATTATCGTAATTTTTACGATAAAAAAAAATTCGTCACAATTTTTATGACGAAAAAAATTTATGACAATTTTTTGCAATGAAAAAAATTTCATCACAATTTTTACGATAAAAAAAATTCATTGCTAAAAAAAATAAAATTTGCAATGAATAAATTTATTTTTAGCGATGATAATTCATTTCGTCGTAATTTTAGCAACGAAATAAAAAATTTCATCACAAAATATAGTGAAAATTTGAATTTTAGGATCGTCGAAATTTTTTAATTATTTTTTATGATAAAATTAATATTTCATCGTTAAATTAAATTATGGATGAAATAAAATATTTTTTATTTTTTTATCATTAAAGCACTTGTTTAAATACAAATTTTTATCAGATCAAACATATTTTACATAAAAAAATATTAACACAATAAAAATATTCAAATTCTAAATAACAATTTCAAATAGCAATAAGTTTTATAGCCATCATTGTCATATACAAAATATGAGTTCATACATCATTTAAAATTTAAAAAAACTACAAACTATGTATCATCAGTGTCGTTGGCTTCGTTCCCTCTTTAGACATCGATCTCTGGCCGATGTATTTCGCGATGGCTGTGTAGAGGCGGCATCATGCGGCTGTAGAGGTGCTAACTCAGAGGCATCGATACCGAGTGATCCCACTATCACAGCTGCTATCCTCTCGAGCGTCTGACTATGATTCATCCAGTAAGTAATTTGATCCTGCATCATGCTCATCGATGTCCTAACTACCTCTGGCACAGAGGCATCATCAGACCGATCGGACGATAAACTGCTAGATTTTTTTGATCACATGCTATGCCCAGATCCTAGCTGCCGCTCGAGGATGGCAACTAGGATCGCATCATCTGTCATCGAACAAACCTGCCGCGATCCATCATCGCTGTCAGATCCAATCTCTCTAGTTGCGTGCTTCTCAATTGTAACATTTTTTTTTTCACAATAGACCAAATAACATCATAAATTTATTTCAAAGTCTTTAAAAGCATTTAAAATATAGAGTAATGATACTTACATGTTGCTGCCTCGCCTCTTTGATCACAAACTCACCACTCTTGTTTTGATAGAATTTATCATAGGCGTCAATCCCGGATAGTCCCTATTCAAACAAAAGAAAAGAAGAAAAAGAATATCAAAATAATTTAAATATTTAATAAGAACTTACAAAGTATAATTGCAAATGTAGTTACATACCATTCTCTTCATTTCTTATGCAAAAGAGGAACTTTCTTGCATGTGAATAGAATCAATCTTACTCCTATTCACTTTATTCACCTCCAATCGTCGCTACAAAATACATACAATTATAACCAATAAAGGACATAACAATATCAAAATAATTTGAAACACTAAACATATCTGAAATATCTCACTCTCAAAATGCTTGCATAACCACCGCCAATCGTCACTAGACCCAGGCCAATTTCTATAAGGCTGGGTCACAAGGTCAATCTCTTTTGTTTGCAGCTCATTGCAGTATTTATGAAGCCTACATCACCAATCTCTGTATCTATTTGCAGCCATTTTTAGAATACATACTATCATTTGTTCGTTGATACAATCCTCGAAGTCAATATTATCATACACATATGAACATTCATCATAACAAAAAGCAAATATATAGAATTATTTATATAATAAAAAATTATCCATATAACAAAATATAATATGGATCATGTAATGATGTGCAAGACATTCGAAGTTAACTTTTACCTTGATGTGAGAGAGAGGGCATCGCGGTATTGAGGGGCTACATGCTTGAAACTTTCGATGGCCCACAAAAAATGATTCCACATGTACAGACTGATCTCGTTTGCGACTATACTAGCCTCTGTGCCAATTAGATAATTTTGAAATATCTATACTTTTGGCTTTTTATGGTGCATATGCATGTATTTCTCCAAAACGAGGCCCCTACTAGGACCACGCATTGCGTGTCGCTGCTCTGTTCCTGCATATTAAAATTCATGAAATGAATATATCATCTGTCAATGGATGTATATAACAAAAAAATGTACATAGTTTAAAAATTGATAGAGATATACCTGCAGGGGGATGATGCTTTTGTGCCACGATCTCTGGTTGGACAGGCTCTGGTTAAGCACTAGTCTGCTCTCCGAGTCTCATCTAAATCCTCTGACTCATTGTGCAAAATGCTAAAGTGAGGATGTGTATCATCAAGTGGGACCTGCTGTCTACCCTGCGAACGTCTACGTCCAAGACCAGCCATGATGCTGCAATGGTTAAAATAATTTAAATCAGGACGTAATAAAAAAACTCAAGTATTACATGATGTAACAAAAAAATAAATTGAATTATTCATATAAATTATTATTCTCAGAATCTGAACTCATGTCCATATAGTCATCCTCAGCAGGATTCATAGAAGGCATCGATCCTGAAGTGCTATCATCATCGTCGTTGATGAAGTCATCATCCACATGTGATTGTGATCCCAAATTATTGTTGGATCATGCTCGTGCCCATACCCTTACCGACATTCCAACAATAGAAACATCCTCAGGTTCGCAATCATCTCTTTGCAATTGTCCTATGTCGACCGTGTCATCTGGTATAATATGTTATTTGATGCTTGTATTTGATATGCTTCATTTTCAATATTTGCACAGACTTCATTCTCTAGATCTTCATCATTCGGGCATGTGAAAAGTGCGGGATCGAACAAATGTCTATGCTGAGCCCTTATTGCAACTCGCCAAGGCTCTTTCATTTTGGTATCATCAATATACCACATCAGTCTCGCTTGCTTTGCAAAAATATAATGATCACTTTCATACCACATGTGACTAGTATGGACACTACGAGTTGAAGGTCTATAATAATTGACCTGTGTCATCCTAAATCATACCATCGATACTTGAATAACACAACCGCCGAAGACACTATATCTAGCTCTATAACCTCATGCAGAATATCAAAAAAATCTATTATTTCACCCTTGTACTCACCCTCTACGTTATTCCATAATTCTGTGTGGTTCGATCGCGATCATGATTTTTCGTTAAGAACGCACATCATTGACTATACATGCTGAATATATCGATACACGTCTGTCAGATTTTATGCAGGTGCGGCTAATCATCACTGATATAGTTAGGATTGTTTATACATAGCTAAGCTATCTACAATTAAAAGAAAATATACAGATTAAGTTTGACAAAATAAATACTATATAAATAAATTTTTAAATCATGGTGAACATTAACATAACTTATCCATTCGTCAAATCATGATGCAAATTGATTCCTATGTTGTGCCACTGCTAATGTAAGATTGATTCTTCTGAGCTTATTTCCGTGCTCACTGAAGTGATACAGTAATAATATGTATATTTTAATTTAGAGTCTACAAGTACATATATTCATGCATATATCAACAAAAAAAAATGTATACTCACATCGTGTATGCTTTCACCTCCTTGTAATTGTTTAGTATATACCAATGCATGTCGTCCGTTTCCTGTGGTGTCAACATTCAAAAATCTTTCTTACCATATGGTCGGACAACATTAGAGAACACGGACAATCTATTGATCAGAATATTGTCAACATCGACATTTCATTGTGGCCTCGTAAATTTGGTCTCTACTCTTTGAAGGTACATAGAGCAAAATGTCAGACATTCATTCATAATATGTGCCTCCACTATTGAACCTTCGGGCCGTGCTTTGTTAGCGATGGCACTATTATATTCTCGCATCTCCCTATCCAATAAATTATCAATTGATATACATATATAATAAAAAATATAATAATGAATAATAAATATTACAATATCATGCAATTATCTTTCAATTGGGTACATCCATCTTGTATGTACTGGCCCACTTAGTCTAGCCTCATGTGGAAGATGAACTGAAAGATGCACCATGATATCAAAGAAGATGGAAGGGAATATCATCTCGAGCTTACAAAGAGTAATAATAATCTTCTTCTCTAAATGTCGATCTGACTTCGCCTCAACGTCTTTGCACATAAGTCCGAAAATAAGTTTCCAGATCAAGTAATGCATCGCACATATTATCTGGTGACAATCCATGCAAACCAACTAGGAGCACATGTTGTAGAAGCACATGGCAATCATGACTTTTCATCCCGATGATCTTTCCATCTTTCGGCTTGATGCATCGTTTCAAGTTTGAGACGTATCCATCGAAAAATTTATTGATATCAAATATGTGAGAAATTGATTTCTCTCTCTTCGGTTCAGTACATAACATGCCAATGGCTTCACCAGCCGATCCCCCTGTTGAATCAAATGTAATTCCTTTCTAATCCGCATGTCCTCCAATCAAGACGAACCTTCATAATATCTTTCATTCTTCTTCGATATTGAGGATGGTATTAAATACACTATTAAATATGTTCTTTTCAATGTGCATGACGTCAAGATTGTATTGAAGAAAAAAGTATTTTTCAATATAGAAGATCGAAAACTTGCTCCTTTTTCTTTAATTTTCGATACTTGTTCGCACGCCTACTTGACTGGCCGGACCTTTACCAAATATGACATCCTGTGGGATAGGTAGCTGATTTAAAATATTGTCCGTAGATCAGAACTTTGGTTGGGCACGTCATTCATGCTTGCCGTTGAACTTAAGACTTCTCCATCTATGATCATCTAGCAAGAAACATTGATGGCCAGTGAAACAAATCTTTTCACGAATATGGTCGGATGTAATATCATCATTACAAGTTGGGCATGCTTTATACTCTTTTGTACACCACCCAAAAATATTGTCATATGCAATAAAATTATTAACTGTCCAAAGTAGTGCTACATGCATGCGAAAGATATCTCCTGTAACATGATCATACGTTTCGCACCCTTCTTCTCACAAGTATTGCAACTCTTCGATCAACGGCTCTAAAAATATATCGATGTCTCTTCTATGGGCACGGAGACCCGGGATCCACAAAGCCAGTAGATTAAAAGATCATTTCATATACTTTCAAGGTGGTAAATTATAAGGAAACACCATAACAGGCCACATACTGTATGTAGTGCTAAGATTACCATATGGATTAAATCCGTCTGTTGCCAACCCTAGCCTGATATTTCGTGAATCAGCTGCAAACCATGGATGTTCACGATCGAAATATTTCCACACATCTCCATCTGATGGATGTCTCACTATATCATCATCGATGTTGTTTTCCTCTTTATGCCATTGCATATCACAGGAAGTATGCCTTGATATGAATAATCGACGCAATCATGGTGTATCGAAAAGTATCGTAAAATCTTGCATGATATTTTTTTTTCTTTTTATCCTTACCATGACTTTCTTTCCATCTGCTTGAATGACAAATCGGACATACTTGTAGATTTTTTTTATCTTTTTGAAATAGAACACAATCATTCGGACATGCATGTATCTTTTCGCAGTGTAGGCCCAAGTCATTGACTTCCAACTGAGTCCTTTTAATAATTTTTTGGCTTCATAATGACTTGACGGAAGTAACTCTCCCTCAGGTAGTAGGTCCTTCAAAAATTTGAAACAACCAATTAAACGAGTTGTTTAACCACTTACTAAGTATCTTCATATGTAATAACTTATTACAGCAGACAACAGAGAGCATTTTTTACAACCAGGATAAATGTCACTTTGTACATCTCTTAATAGACGCTCGAATCTATCATTCACAGACATGTTACTGTCCTCTTCAGCTTCTTGTCTCAGAATAGGATGCTGATGTTCTGCTCCCACTTCCACATTTGCTTCAATAACTCCGGATGAAGATCCTCCAAAATTTTTCTATCTTCTGCACTGAGTGTTTGCCTTTCACGACTGGATGATCCATCTACTGACAATGGATTTGTGGGACTCCTAGGCAACATGCTCGAGCTAATCGATAAATCTTTACCATGACAAGTCCATCTTTTGTAAGTTATATCTATACTGTGTTCGTACAAATGATTTTGAATATTCGGTAGGGTACATCAAAATAAATTTCTACATCGACGATATGGACAATGAGCTTTTCAATCTTTTCTAGTGTGATTAGATGTCACATTCATGAAAGACGTTACACTCGTAATATACTTAGGACAGAATTTATCATGCAATGACATCCAACCATGATCCATGCCTACATTTCTTTGATGCAAACTATACAATCAATCTTATGTAATAATAGTTGACTAATGCCTTATATCCCCTACCTATAGGGTGATGGTCCTATCTCATTTAGGAACGCAAAAATTTAATATTGCAATATATGTCTTTTACACCAAAAAATTTTGACAGTATTTCGACGCAGTTCCCCAGATACACGAACATTAAAATTGTGCTATGTATCCAGAGAACATGACTGAACATACTGATAAAACTCTCCAATGTAGAAGCACATAGTATGCAATATAAAATTTACTTACGTGCCCAAATTATCCACAAGGACAATTCGAGGACAGTGTGTAGAGCACCAATATTTTTTTTCATTAAAGGATAAATATTGGTTCATGCATGCTATCCTCGAACAAAAATTCTTAGGTTTATAAATTTATTATGCTACAATTAATATATTATTATTATAATTATTTTTAGTTTTAAATTATTTTCAGATCATGAACTATGCTTCAAAGTAGAACAACAAATAATCATGTCAAATGACTAAAATCAATTAAAAAGAAAGAATAAAAATTTTAAAAAATTATAAAAATTAAATAAAAATTAATTTTTTTGGCCTGATCTTTCCACTCTCCCATGAATACTACAGATAGAGAGAGAGTTGGGTACCGAGATAAGCAGATGCTGGTGGCACGGCGATGGTGGCGACCTACAGGTGGACTATGAGAGAGAGAGACATAGTCAGAGAGCCATATATATCTGAGAGATTGCAGCCCAATAGACTTCAAAGAGGGACGACGGCGACAGCGGCACGACGATGGCGATAGCCCTAAGGGAAGGAACAACCGTAAGAGAGGGAGAGAGGGAGAGAGAGAGAAAGTGAGGGAGAAAGAGGGAGAAAGGGGGGAGAGAGAGAAAGTGAGGGAGGGAGAGGGAGAAATTGAGGAGGAAGACAACGGTGGTGGCGGAGAGAGGATGACGGTGGTGGCCTCGATCGGAGAGGGCTTCAACCCGATCGGTGGCGTGCTCGATCGAAGAGGGAGGATGACGGCCGGCACGATAGCGTGGAGGGAGGATGACGGCCGGCACGATGGCATGGAGGGAGGATGCCAATCAGGGAGAGCTTCAAATCGATCGATGGCCCGCTCGATCGGGGAGGGAGGACGACGGCTGGCGTCGAGCTCGACCAGGGAGGGAGGAAGAGGACTGGCGGCGGCGGTGTGAGAGAACAAGAGAGATTGGCACGGTGGTGTGGAGGGCTTCAACCTATCCAGTGGCGCACTCGATCGGGGAGGGAGGATGACGGTCTGTGCCAAGGTCGATCGGAGAGGGAGGGAGGAAGAGGACTGATGGGGCTGCGAGAGAGAGCGAGAGGGTGACTCGACCAGCACGATGGCGTGAAGAGAGGACGTCGACCGACCGGTGGCACGCTCGATCGGGGAGGAAGGACGATGGCTAACGTCGAGCTCGATCGGGGAGGGATAGGCGTGTCGGCGGCGTGGGACACCGAGAGGGTCTCTCTCACATTTTGGGGCAAAATTTTATCCTAAAATAAATTTTTTTTGGCAACAAAACAATCTTTAACGACGAAATAATTTCATCACCAAAAATAAAAATTTTATCGTAAAATTTAATTTTTTGCAATGAAATTTTTTTGTCACAAATGATTAATTTTTAGCCATAAAAAATTTATTTCATCGTAAATAATTTTATTTTTGATGATGAAAAATTTATTTCATCGCAAAAAAAATAAAACTCTAGTGACAAAGAAAATGTGTCGTTAAAAATATACTTCTAGCAATGAAAATTAAAATTTTATTATAAAAATTTATTTTTTTAATAAAATAATATTTAGTGATGAAATATTTTCATCATCAAATATAAAAAATTTTATCACAAAAATTATATTTTTTACAATGAAAACTATTTCATCGCAAATAATCTAATTTTTAACGATAAATATTTTTTTTATCATAAATAATTTTATTTTTGATGATGAAAAAATTATTTCATCATAAAAAAATAAAACTCTAGTGATGAAAAAAAATTTCGTCGTTAAAAATTTACTTCTAGCAATGAAAATTATAATTTCATCGCAAAAAATTTAACTTTTTACGATAAACTTTTTATTTATCGTAAATACTTAATTTTTAGTAACAAAATTTTTTCGTCATAAAAATATACTTATTTACAATGAAAAATATTTTCATCACTAAAATTTTATCACTAAAAATCAAATTTCTTGCATGATTTACTACAAAAGTTAGATTCACTCAATGTCAGCCTAAATAAACAAGAAGTACTCCAAAAGTAAGTAATAAAATAATGTATAACAATGCAATTCATAGGGTGCAAACATTATAGTTTCGAAGACATAAGATAATGCTATAGAAAGTTCATACATGCATATGTTAATATAAATATGTTATACTTAAATTTACTATGAAAAAACATGATAGTCAATCAATAATCAAAAATAGTTGAAAATTAATCATTATAAACTATCATGAGAAGGAAGTAATGCAAAGATGCTAATCTTGTAATAAGAGATAATTATTATATTGAATTAACTTTAGAGATGGCTTCTCTATCCTCTATATCTCAGAAGTTAATAAAAAAACTTGAAAGGTTATAGCTATATACTATTACTAGCTTAGAACCCTGTGCGATGTATGACATATGATTTTTTTTTTTCAGATAAATTTTGTAACAATCAACAACTTTGATTCCATAAAGCTCCTTCATAAATTTTTTATTTTTTATTATTTTTATTTTTAATTATTTTTTAAACTTTTCTATCTCTCATTCTCCTTCTCTTTCAATCCTCTTCTCGCACACCCTCCAACTCTTTCAATAGTAAAGTTGACAACATCAACAGTCGACCACTATTATCATCAATGGCCACAGCATCTTCGAGCTCGAGATGGAACAAAAATATCGTAATATATTGATAAATGATAGTTTTGATCAGAATCTTGATGAGTATACCTTCAATTAATGAGTTGTGAGAGATTTAAATTTTAAAAATTAAAAAAAATTAATATTAAAATTTTGAAGATCTAAATTATAAAAAAAATTAAAAAAAAATTAAAATCTAAACTTTAAATTTTTTTTCATCTCTTCTTTTACTGCTTTGCTCTTCTCCCTAAAATTGATGTATTCAATCTACGGAATGCCAGATGATCGTATCTATTCTTTGAATACCAAAAATAATTAAAAACTTATTATTAATTAATACTATCCAAAAAATAATTTATAATTGCCTCTGATTTTGTTAAATATATGAAAGAATGGATGCAGAATCTACTAGTATCATCATTTTTTTTTTG